>NW_015192432.1:0-4356 GCF_001447785.1 Gekko japonicus | reverse complement strand
AGCTTGCTCCCAGTCTCCCAGGCGAGCACCTGGTCAGTGGCTGCCCACTTACAGAGGAGAAGTCCGTGTGCACGCCTGGTCCCAGCACCCAAGGAAAAGAGACAGTGATTGCTGAGGACCACTATTGCAAAACAGAATCTGGCCAAACACATCACCCTTAACCCTGAAATATTTACTTTTTAGAATATATTATTAAGGATTACCTACCGTCAATGGAGCTCACCTGATGTTTTTGCATGAGACACTGCACTGTGCTTGCCTCCTGATTGGAAGCAGGCAAACAGGAGCATTGACTCATGCAGAGACACAGCTGGCAGCATCTATCTCAGGAATGACTGAACAATCTGATCCCATCCAACATTGAAGACACAGGAGAATTAACCCCAACAGAGGCAGATTGGCAAGAAGGAAGGCCTGAACACAGGGGCAGAATCCTCCCTGGTAACCCTACCTGCTTAGAAATCATCTTGGAGTCTCATTTAACTTTTTACATGCGTTATGTATGCAGTGTTTATCCTTTTTGTGTTTAGACATATTAAGAAAACTAAATTTCGTTGTATTTTTTAATCTGACTTTTCAAAAAGATTTACGCCATGTAACTTATTGGCTCTGCACAAATTTCTAGTTATTTTCCGTTTGTGGTACATTGTTCTAGATTGATAACAGTAGCCTCATTTCACCTTAGAATCCCACCCCTTTCTGAGCAGTAAATTGTGCAGGGAGACAGCAGACCATCTCCTTTGCGGATGACTACTTTGGACCTGCAGGAACCAGTGGCTAATTGATTAATGTAGTTCCCATGACACAACAACAGCGATGTCGACACATTCAGTACATTTACCTCCATTGCACAACACCGAATCCAATCCATGTCCCATTGAAGTCAGTGACAAAACTCATGAAATACTTAGAGGAGATGGATGGCACTTTACACTTTTCATCTCAGTCTTCAAGGTGCTTGGAAAAGAATGGGAGATCCCAGGACATTTCAGGTGAACGTCCTCGGAGTACCGCATGGCCCTCCTGGTCATCAGATCCATAATGTTCCTCTACAAGGATGTCAGGTCCTAGTCAAATCAACATAGCAATATAAATATTTGGAGGAGCAGCAGAGATCAGTTTCACATTCTGCTACTGTTGCAGCTATCAATTTCAGGGAGAGCAGCAGTCTGTTTCACATTCATTTCCCACATGAGGTTGTTGGGAATTGAGCTGCTGCCTTTTAGAGATCAAAGCACATGTCCTTGCTGCTTTATAGTCTTTTATTATCTCCAGGGCTCTTTTTGTAGAAAAAGACCAGCAGGAACTCATTAGCATAATAGGCCACACCCAACAACACAAACTCATTAGCATATTAGGCCACACCCCTGACAGCACAGCTCATTACCACATTAGGCCACACCCCCACGTTACCAGAAGTCTGGTCATCCAGCCACACCCACCTTTTGCTTCTTATTCTGTTTACCTTGTTTGTTGTCAAAACCCAGGGCTTTTTTGTAGCAGGAACTCCTTTGCATGTTAGGCCACACACCCCTAATGTAGCCAATCCTAATGAGTTTCTGCTGTTGGGTGTGGCCTATTATGCTAATGAGTTCCTGCTGGGCGTGGCCAACTCAGGAGGCAGCCGGAACTCCGTTCCTGTGCGTTCCTGCCCAAAAATAGGCCTACTCTTACGGTTTTCAGCCCCCAGGTCCCAGCAGGGGTTCCCCCACTTTTGGGGGCTCTAATCTCCCACCAGCCAGCTGACTGGCGGGGGAAACCCCACACCCAAACAGGGATGTCATCGTGCGATGTCCCTGGCGCAGTGATGTCACCCAGAAGTGATGTCATTGTGTGGCAATGTTGTGTGTGACCATTCTGGTTTTGGGACAAAGTCTATGGTTTGAAGCCAAAAAATCCTAGAGCTTTTGCCCAGAAACCAGAGTGCTGCATGCGACATCACTGACACGGCACATTGCACATGACATCCCGCCCACCCCTGGAACGCCCCCCAAAGTTCCCCGCTGTGATGGCAAGGGGACCTGGCCACCCTAATTAGTGTGTTGTCACTTTGTTTCCCGCTAATGTAATATCATTTTTCAATTTAATACCTAAAGGTTAAGAAAACATATCTTTCTCACTTGGTCAGGAAAGTTCTTTAGATACACAATTGATTGAATCATTACCATAAGTGTACCTGACCATGGCTCTGCATTCTTAAGAATGAGTTTTATGACCAATATTCTTTCCCTTGGTTGATCATAAACTGTAATTATCGGAATAACTTCATCTTGGTCAGTTTATGATGTATGCATGTTATATTATTATGTCAGGAGCCATGTTGCAATGTTATCTGTTTGACCACTGAGGAAGGGTAAAGGTTCCCTTGCTCGAAAGCCAGTCGAATCCGACTCTAGGGTTGTGGTGCTCATCTCCATTTCAAAGCCGAAGAGCCAGCGCTGTCAGAAGACGTTTCCGTGGTCATGTGGCCGGCATGACTAAACACCAAGGCGCACGGAACGCTGTTACTTTCCCACCGAAGCGGTACCTGTTTATCTACTTGCAATTTCTTGCTTTCAAACTGCTAGGTTGGCAGGAGCTGGAACTAGAGACGGGAACTCACTCCGTCATGCGGCACACTCGGGTCTTGAACTGCTGAACTACTGACCTTCCACAGCCTGCAGTTTGGCATCTTAACCACTTGAGCCTGCAGCTAACTGGACTGAAATGCGTCTGGTCAGGGTCACTATTTGTCACTTTTGGATGTAATTGTTGTCGTTCAGTTGCACAGTCAAGTCCGACTCTTTGCGATCATCAGTGATAATCGACACAGTTGAAAGGGCCAGTATTTGTTTTTAATCTATTGGGAAATAAATTCACATACTTTCTTACCTTCGTTAACATTTGTTAATTTTTAAGTTGCCTCGCGGTATTTTGGCCAATATGTTTATTTTCTTAACCTTTAGGTACTTAAGTCAATTTGTTTTGGGTTACGTTTTTGCCTCCCTCTTTTTCGTTTTGTGTTATCATTTTCCTTCATGATAGCTACATTCAGTATCATGTCTGATACGCTGTGCTCATTCAAACTTTGGTAATCCTAGTACATTGCTCATTTCAAGTCTCCTCGTATTGATTGTATTGACTGACACTGTACGTATTAGATTGTCTCTTCGTATGAAATGTTATTGACCTGTGTAATCCACTTTGAGTCTTCAGTATAAAAGGAGTCCTATAAATACGTCAAACAAAGAAATATAGAGGGTGGCGTGTAGTTGTTTTCTGTTGCCCCAGAAGGTTAGACCAGTACCATCGGGTTGAAATTAAATCAAAAGAGTTTTTGGCTGAACCTTAGGAAGAACCTCCTGACAGTTAGAGCCGTTCCTCAATGGAACAGGCAGGCTTCCCTGGGAGGTTGTGGGCTCTCCTTCTTTGGAGGTTTTCAAACAGAGGCTTAGATGGCCATCCAACAGTGATGCTGATTCTGTGAACTTAGGCAGATCATGCGAAATGAGGGCAGGAAGGGCTGCATCAGTGCTTAGTTCTTGTGGCCCTTTCTTACATGCCCCAGGGGAATGCTGATCGCCACTTTGGGGTCAGGAAGCAGTTTTTCTCCAGGCCAGTTTGGCCGGGGATCCTGGAGGTTTTTTGTCACCTTTTGGGCATGGAACAGGGGTCACTGGGGGCGTGGGGAGGAAGGTATTTGTGAATTTCCTGCATTGTCCAGGGTGTTGGACTAGATGACCCTGGATGACCTCTCTATGAATGACCCTAGATGACCTCTCTATGAATAATACTGCCTTCTCCCCATGTTGTGGCTTTGACTACAGGTTGTTGAGACCTTGCTTTGGCTCTGGAACTGTGATGTTAGGTGGGGGGCTCCTGGCTGCCGTCTGGGATCATCTTTCATGCACGCCGCAATGACATCACCCAGAAGTGATGTTATTGCATTGCCGATGTCAGGGGGTTCCGTTCTAGTTTTTGGGCAAAACACTATAGTTTTTTGCCTTAAAAACCATAGAGTTTGTCCAAAAACTAGAGTAGATCCCCCCTGACATCCCACCGGATGGTGGCAATGCAGTGGCATCACTTTGGGATGGGGCATCCACAATCTGCCAGCTGGTCGGTGGCGGATTGAAGCCCCGAAAACTGGGAGAACCCCCGCATGGACCGGGTCTTTGGCAACCCTATGTCATGTCCTGGGAAGAATGGCACATGGTGGACTGTTGGAAGGGATTTCTGCGTTCTGTGGGAGAAGACAGTGCCATGTGGAATTGGAAGCACAGAATCTCGCCATGCCTTTCATATCTAGGCAGGAGTTTAAAATTTAACTGTGTGTTATAAGAGAGCAGTTTATTTTTATTTGATACATTAAAACAT
>NW_015192431.1:0-3874 GCF_001447785.1 Gekko japonicus | reverse complement strand
TGAAAGGTGGATTCGATAAGATCGCTGTAGAAAACCCCAAGTACAGCCATCACCATCAAAGTACCATCCCCTATCCAGCGCTGACTACGGCTGAACGAACATTTTCAAGGGAACCAGAATTTGCAGTGGCGGATTTCCCCTAGATATCCTGGTCCCAAGTAGTGTAGGATTTTAAAGGCTAAAACTAGTGCCCTGAAAGGTGACCTGAGAAACTGGCAGTCAGTGAAGAAGACGAAGCTTTGGAGAGATGACGTCATATGACCTAAGCCTGCAAAAGCAGCTCGCTTGGCTCCAGATCAACCTTTCTCTCAGAGGAACGAGATTGTTTTCCATTTCCTTCATTTGTAAGGCTGAGTGCAGAATGTGAACGCAACGTCATAACCCGCATAGAGACGACGAGTGGGGGATGCTGCTTCCGTCTCTCTACATTTGAGCCATACATTCCCCTGCCTTCAGACTCTGCTGACGCAGACACGCTTGTACGCTGCTGTGTACTCTACACAGAGGCAGCACCCAACTGTCTTCAATCAAGGCGAGTGCCACAATAATCCAGCATTACCCAGTCCTATGCGATGGCTAATAACACTTAATTACGACTTCCCCAAGATGCCAAAGTCTGGCTGAACTAGACTAGTACAGAGAAGCAACTCTTCCTAGAGGTAACTAGAGGGAATTGGAACCATAGAATTCGAAGGGACCTCCAGGGTCCTCTAGTCCAACCCCCCTGCACAGTACAAGAAATTCACAAATACCTCCCCCCCTCCACAGCCCCAGTGACCCCTGTTCCATGCCCAGATGACGACAAAAAAACCTCCAGGATCCCCGGCCAAACTGGCCTGGTGAAAAATTGCTTCCTGTCCCCAACATGATGATCACCATTTCCCCGGGAGTGTAAGAAAGGAGGAGGAGAGGATTATATCCTGCCCTTCACTCAGAGTGGGTTACAAACTCCTTTCCCTTCCCCTCCCCACAACTGACACCCTGTGAGGTAGGTGGGGCTGAGAGAGCTCTTTTCAGAACTGTCTTTCAGAGAACAGCTCTGAGAAAACCATGGTTTGCCCAAGGTCATCCACAGCCAGGTGCAAGTGGAGAAGTGGGGAATCAAACCCGGTTCTCCCAGAAGAGGCAATCAGCATTTCCCTGAGTGTGTAAGCAAGGGCCACGAGAACTAAGCACTAATGTAACTCTTCCTGCCCTCCCTCTCATGATCTGCCTAAGCATTGCTGTCAGATGGCCATCTAGCCTCTATATGTAAACCTCCAAAGAAGGAGACCCCACCACCTCCCGAGGAAGCCTGTTCCACTGAGGAACCACTCGAACTGTCAGGAAGTTCTTCCTCATGTTTAGCCAAAAAACTCTTTTGATTTAATTTCAACCCACTGGCTCTGGTCCGACCTTCTGGGGCAACAGAAAACAACTCCGCACCATCCTCTAGATGGCAGCCTTTCGGGTACTTGGAAGATGGTGATCATACCACCTCTCAGTCGTCTCCTCTCCAGGCTAAACATACCCAGCTCCTTCAACCTTTCCTCACAGGACTTGGTCTCCAGACCGCTCACCATCTTCACTACCCTCCTCTGGACACATTCCAGCTTGTCTATATCCTTACATTGTGGTGCCAAAACTGAACACAATACTCTAGGTGAGGACTAACCAGAGCAGAGTAAAGCGATACCATCACTTCACGTGATCTGGACACTATACTTCGGCTGATATGGCCCAAAATGGCATTTGCCGTTTTAGCTACAGCATCACACTGCTGACCCATTTTCAGTGTACAGTCAACTAAGACCCCTGGATCCCTTTCACACATAGTACTACCAAGACAAGTCTCCCCCCATCCTATAACTATGCATTTGATTTTTCCTACCTAAGCACAGAATTTATCCCCACTGAAACTCATTTTATTTGTTTTAGCCCAGTTTTCCATCCTGTCAATATCATCCTGTATCCTGACTCTGTCTTCTACTGTATTTGCTACCCCTCCCAGTTTAGTATCATCTGCATCATCTAATTCATTAATGTGGACTATACCACCAAAGTGGTGTATATGCAATGACCCCACACTAAGATCTCTCTCTCAGTGGATATGCAAGACGTTGGATTGTCAGCCTCCCATCATGTTGGGCATTCTGATAAAACTATCCCCTCCTTCGTAGATGAAACTGCCATCTCTACGTTCAAAGATTTAAGAGCATTAACAGCTGTGATAACCTGCATCCTTAAGGTGGTACAGACAGCTCTCCACCATTCCACACTTCCCCCCCCCCTTAAGGTAGAGATACAGGAAGGTTTTTGACGTTTCCGAACATCCCACATTCCATAGGAAATACTGAGACGCAGGAACGGCAACCCGACCGTCTCAGGAAGAACTCACCTGCCACAAGTCAAAGCCAATGACGCTGAAGTCGTCGTACTTGTACAGACTGGAATCCGAAGTATACTCAGGGTTATCGATCTCGGGATGAATCCATTTCCCTTTGTAGTTGGGGTTGTCGATCTGACGAGGCTTCCACTCTCCCTAGGGAGCAGAAATGTGTTCAGTCAGAAATCCAGAGGCTGCTACAAAGGGCACCCAAGCCACACCAGGCTTGTAATAAATAATCAGACATTTGTCAGCTTAAGCATATGAGCGACCAACAGAGAGCACTACGGTCGGGGTCTCAAAATCGACGGACCCTCCCAGGCCCGAAGGATACCAGGCTCGCAACTACCAGGGCCAGGGCCTTCTCAGTGGCAGCCCCATCCTGGTGGAACGAGCTCCTGGAGGAGATCAAGGCCCTGCGGGATCTTGTACAGTTCCCGCAGGGCCTGCAAGACGGAGCTCTTCCGCCAGGCCTTCAGCTAGGGCGCGGCGCCACCACGACACAGCCCAGGCCCTCGGTTTTTACACTTAGCCTGTGCCGCAGGAAGATCTTGAGCAGATTGATTCCTAGGCTTTTGGAAGTATACTTTGAAAGTAAGCCATCTTGAACAGCTAATTAACCGTCTCCAGCACTTCATGAAATTGTATTAGCTATAATGGAATGATTTTTAGATGGTTTTATGTTGTTTTAATTGTACTTATGCATTGACTGTGAGCCGCCCTGAGCCTGCATTGCGGGGAGGGCGGGGTACAGATGGGATTAATAAATAATAACTAAATGTGAGTGATCACAGCACATGGCTCTGATACAGAGAGGACTGCAATGAACTTTAAATCCTGATAAAGCAGCTTGAGGCACAGTTCCTACGTGCCGTGCACAATTGCCTGCACAAGTTGTGTAACTCTAACTGAAGGGAACAGTAATGCTGAATTAACACCACACACACACTCTCTCTCTCTCTCTTTCTCTCTCTCTCAAAGAGGCAGAAGGGCCTCTCAACTTCCTTCCCTGCTCCTTACGATGACCAATCAGCCTCCAGGCCCTGCAATACCAGGAAATGAATTTTCCCCGGGGGGTGGGAGAATGGGAGAAACAAGGCGTCTCTGTGCTCCAAGCACTGCACTAAATCACAGGGCGAAGGGATGAAGACCAGTGTTCCCCTCTAAGCTGAGTGAGTGTGAGCTAGCTCACAGGTTTTTAGCCTCTGGCTCACACGTTTTTTTGTCTCGGCTCGGGAAGGAGAGCTCCAGAGGAAACGAATTTATGCAGGAGCCCGATCGCTCACTCACAGCTTTAATACCAAGAGCTCACAAAGTGGAATTTTGGTCACGGGACTCCGTAGCTTGGAGGGAGCGTTGGTGAAGACATCAGGACAGTTCCAACCAGTATGTCCACTCAACCTTGCCTCTTGACCTCTTCTTAAACTTAATTCTTTTTAGCCTGATGGGTCACAACTTCGCTATTGTTTCTTTTTCGCATTTAAGAACGTAAGAACATCAGAGAAGCCA
>NW_015192430.1:0-3649 GCF_001447785.1 Gekko japonicus | reverse complement strand
TATCTTCTTGGCCTATTGGTAGAAACATGAATGAGGTTACTCTATTCTGAGTTTACTTTCACACACTTTGATGTCATCTTTATTGAATTAATGCCAGGAATGGAATTTATATCAAAACCCACTCCACTTCCATCAGTAGGTTTGCTACAGAATGATATGTGAATATGCTTTCAGCTAATTTTTCCCCTTTAATTTCTCCTACTTTTTAAATTCAATGACGAGGTGTCATAGAATCTTAGAATCACAGAGTTGGAAAGGGCTGTACAGGCTATCTAGTCCAACCCCCTCTCAATGCTGGATCAGCCTAGAGCATCGCTGACAACCTCCCTAGGCAGCTGATTCCACCATTGCACAACTCTTACTTCAGTGCAGGATACTGCCTGGATCACAAGTAAGATTCACCATGGTGAGAAAAGGGCAGGGGGGCAAGATTCTTGAAGGAATGCCAAGTCTTGGAAATGGGAAGTGATACATTTTAGTTCTGCATGCAAGAAACTGGAATAAATTACACAAATAAAGGTGCTTCTCCAGGTCTGGAATAGCCTCTGTAATTTGCACTTCCACCTATTCTTTTTTAAAAAAAATAAATCTGTTTATTGGGTTTTCAATATGCCACACAAACACCACATACAACCTAAAGAACAATATAAAAACCATTAACTTTAAATTGTTCCCTATCCCTTTTGCCAAGATACCTTATATCCACCATACATAAATAACTAAATAAGTAAACATATAGACATAGAAACAAAATCATCAATATTAGGGTACACCAGAATCCATTCATTTTTCCAGTATAACCAAAGATCTTCAAAATCATTCAAACTAGCTTTCTATAGCCCAAATTTAACCCCATTCGCTATTTTTTCTTCCCACATTTAATAAAAAATTTACTCTTGTAATTTTCATTCAAACCAAAAATACCTTACACCCCATAAACATAAATAACTACATGATTAAACATATAAACAAAATTATCAGTATTAAGGTACAAAAGCCATAAATTCATTTTTAACAAAAGTCTATAGAACAAATCAAACTAGCTTTCTAAGACCCTAATTAAACCTCCTTCATAATTTTTCTTCCCATATTTACAATAAATAAATACATAATAAAAAGGAAAAAGGAAAACAAACTTACTTCTCTACTTATATCAGAATACCTTACACCCGCCATACATAGTTAAAATACTTAGACATATAAACAAAATCATCAATATTAGGATACAACGAAAGCCATAAATTCAAATTTCCAATATAACAAAAATCTTCAAAACCAATCTAATTTAACCCCATTCATTGTTTTTCTTTCCACATTTAATGAAAAACTAACTTTTATAATTTTCACTTTTACTACAAAAACCTTACACCCATCATACATGAATAAATAAATGATCAGACATAAAGACAAAATCATCAATATTAAAATACATCAAAGCCATCACTTCATTTTCCAATAAATCAAACACCCATCAACCTTCATACATCTTAATTTTTTTCCTATGGATCTGAAGTTTACTTTTCCACCTCAATGTCCACATGACTTTTCTCTTTGCATACGTGAAATTTTGTTTCTGAGCTGTTTCTTCTATATTTCCACCTAACTGTGTCCCGAGTTGTATTTTCAATCTTGCCTTTCCACGTACCTCATCTTGATCTCTTTTTTTCCTTTTTATTTTGCCTCAATGAATCCACGTAGCTTTTTCCTTTAGCGATGTGTGGTCTTATTCCAGAGCTTTCTCTTCTATAATTCCACCTAATTATGCTCCTGGTTATCTTTTCAATCCTACTTTTCCACACACCTTGTCTTGGTCTTTTTTTTCCTTTTTATTTCTCCCTTCCTTATCAAGCATATTTTGTCTCTCCTTTTTTTTTGTTCTATCTCTAAATAAGGCAATCCCTTCCTCTCTGTTTTTACTTCTATTAATGGCGTGGGTTGTGTATTAACAAACAGCTCTTTATAGCAGTAAGCCTGTTGTTCCACAACATCCCGCCCATCCTGCACCAACTTCTCTTCATTTCTCTCCTCATTTTCCTTGGCCCGTTGTATCACTTGTAAGTTTCCAAGCATGTCCGCACAGGCTTGTTTGATACCTTTTTGTATTTCGTCCCTCAATACCTTCATGAATTGCTCCAGTGTCCTTCATGAATTGCCCCTATCATCATCAAAATCCTCCTCCTCCAACTCATCTGGAGACGCCATTTTAAAGATATAATTACTTCCACTTTAAATATGTCCACTTTCAATAATCTTCTAATAATTCAAGCACAAATGTGAGACCCCAACAACAAAGTTCTTTAACCCCGAGAGAGAGAGAAAGAACATCCACTATGTTTTCATCTCCCGTTCTTTCTCTGGCTGCTAATCACCTCCATCTTGGGCTTAAAGATTTTGGGGTAACTTGAAAAGCAATGTCTCAACCATTATAATTTAGAAATACGTGTACTCACAAAATCATTCCTCTTCTTATGCATTTTGTTGCTGTATCCCATGTTGTAGAAAAAATTAAATCCAGAAAAGATTTAAACAAACAGATGGTCGCAGCTTGTGTAGAGCATGAGTTCATGCTCTACTCCATGAAACGCTCCCGCTTCGGGGTAGAAGCGGTCATTCCCCCGTGCTTGCCAAGAGTGGGAGGGACCACAACAGAGCCCCCTGCACTAGACCTCTCTCCGGGAGGTCCAGCAAAGTCCCCCAGTCGTCCTGAGGGCGCTGAAAAAAGCGTTAAAGGGTCGGGCATTCTTGGAGCGACTGAGAAACCGCCCGTCGCCACTCTGTACCTACTTACGGTCATCGGTCTCCACTTCCACCTATTCTTATACTTCTGGTCACCTTGTACATTTTTTCTGCATTGGGCGAGTCTGTTCTTTTCCCCTCCTAAATTCACACAATACCTGGCTGCCATTTCCCTGGCCCTGGCAGGGCTCACTGATGTCACTCAGGGCCAGTTCCAGGTTTTTGGGGGCACTCAACAAGGAGTTCCAGGGCCCCCTCCCTTCCTCTGCCCACTACCAAGCACGCAGGACCTTCCACCCACCTGTATGTCTCCCACCTGCTGTGTCTTCTTGCCCCATCTGCTCACAATCCGTCTTACAGCTACCTTCAGATCTTTCCCCAGTGGCACACGGGCAGGAGGGACCACGGGTGCTGCAGCACTAGGCAGTGAGTGAACAGGGGGTGCCAGTCGGCAGCAGTGGGCCCTGCCAGAAACCATGGGCCCCAGTGGTGGCCCACCAGAGCATATGCTGACATCGACCCAATTGTCATTCTGCTCTTTTGTCATGTTCTCTTTCACGTTTTCTTGCAAGTAGTCATTGAATTTGCTTGCATCTTGGTGTATGTGTTTCCTTTATGTAACTGTATCTGTTTTCTGAAAGGCCTTCCCATACATTGTCCAGCTTAGTGGACATTGTCCAACTTTCCCCCCTTTTGTGCTGTTGCACTTTCTTAATAGCTTATTTTGATGATGGCACCTGAAAAAGCTGGATGACGTTTTTACCCTTGATTCAACCATTGAATTGCTGGGTGGTATCTTGGGATGAGGAGATCTACTTCACCACCACCACCACCCCACTCATCAGAAGCCCTGCTTTCACTTCTCCATCATCAGGAAGCAAGCTCAATTTGCTTATAAACAAACAAAAAGGGA
>NW_015192429.1:0-4284 GCF_001447785.1 Gekko japonicus | reverse complement strand
GGTCATCACGGTCGAGGAAGGGGACCAGCAGCCACGCCCAGCACCAGCGGTGGTAGAGTGCGGTGATGGAAAAAGCGTTGGTAGAAGGAGGAGTCCAGGAGCACACCCAAACTCCTAACCTCCAACGCCGGCACCAAAGGTGCCCCATCGAAGGTCGGGAGAGGGAGCCCCAACCCCGAACTGATCCTACTCAGACCCAGGACCTCCGTCTTTGCCGGGTTTAGTTTCAGCCGACTCAGTCTGAGCCAACCAGCCACGGCCTGTAACGCCGTTTGTGATGGGGAAAGTCCTCTTTACATTAGGCTACTTTCTCTCCTTTTGACTGCAACCTGAATGTGAACTGGGTCTACTTGAATAAATGTAAGTTTACCTTTTTTGCCAATATACTTCTTGGGAGATGTATTTACTGCACTCAGGTTCATGCTTCTATGCCTGGGCAAACTCCGCTATCTTAACCAAATATCCCAGTAGTTATTGTGTGCGGACTTTCCCCCAGTGGGTTTGTACATGTTGAAGCAACACGACTGAATGGTTGAAGTGAGCCTTTCACGTGTGAATATGACTGTCTTTGAGACCCTTTGGGCACGTGCCAGTGGGTGTCCTTGTGCGGCTGAGCTGACAGGGCCAACTGAACAGCAGTCAGGATACCGCAAGCCGAACTTCATCACGTTCTGGTGCAAATTCTGCAAAGGGGGGGGGGAGCATCACTGGATTATACTCAAGACCAATCTGAGGACCATTCACTTCCATAAAATGGAAGCACTGGCCAGTGGCCACGAGTGCGAAATGGCTTTTAAATTAGGAGTGGATAAATTTGTGGCAGATGGGTCTATCAATGGTTGTTAGCCATGATAATTAACATGAATGTCGAGTTACTGCTCCCGATGCTGTCCCGGGTGCTTTCTGGATCCCCTTGGGCCAGCCAGATGTCCTAGTTTGAGGGTCAAGTGTGATGAGGCCCAGGGTCAGCTCTGCAGCATGTCTTTTTCTTGGAAAAGAGCAACAGATAAACAGACCAGTTTAGATTTTGATTGACATGTTGGGAAAAGTGGGGTTTAGCTTTCCTCACAATCAGCTTTCCAATCTGAGGGCCTCTTGGTAGGGTTGCCATATTCCAGGTGGGGCCTGGAGATTTCCCACTATTACAATTGTTCTCCAGACGATCAAGATCAGTTCCCTTGGGGGAAACGGCTGCTTTGGAAGGTGGACTCTAGGGCATTATACCCCATGGAGTTTCCTTCCTTCCCCAAACTCCACCCTCTTCAGGCTCCACCCCCAAAGTCTCCAGGAATTTCACCACCTCGAGTTGGCAAGCCTACCTCCTGTGGCTATTTGCTAACTTGGGGGAAATATACCAGCTCCCCGTAAGTTGCCATTATGTTTAATCCAGTTGAAAAATTAGCAGCTCTTTGAGAAAACATTTCAGGTCTGGATAACGACCCAGGGAGAAGGGTGTTAATTCCCCCCAAGACAAACTCCTAATCCAGCGTATGACCTCCCCTGGCTGCAATTGACAAGGGAAAAATGTTCCGCCCCCTCCCCCACCTTCTAGCATCTCATCTGCTTCCTTCACCATCAGCAAGGGAGAGATCAGATGCGTTAAATTCCCTGGACGACTCGGCCAAAGGGTGATGCAAAAAATATAATAAAATGTGATAAATGGGCAGCCTTCCATGTTCAGGGGGATGGGAGGCTGCTGGCAGGAATCCCACAGAAAATATGTCTGTTTATGTTCCCATGTGGACCTTCTTGGAGTCATCTGGTTGCTCAGTATGGTTGCCAACTTCCAGGAGGTGTCTGGAGATCTCTCAGAATCACAATTGAGCGCCAGATTTTTTTAAAAAATCAGCACCCCTGGAGAAAATAGCTACTTTGGAAGTGGACTGTAGGTCAGGGGTGTCGAACTCATTTGTTATGAGGGCCGGATCTGACATAAATGAGACCTTGTCGGGCCGGGCCACGTGTGTCATAAAAGGTAATGCCAGGTAGCGGAGATATAAACTTTATAAAAGACACAAACACAAAGGGCATTTTTTTTAACTTAAAATAAAAACATGCTTCAAACATTAGCTCTGTAAGCTGCAAACCTACTTTTGATTTATTGACATTCACCGCAGAAATCTCATGCTCAGAGTTCTGAGTCTAGGACCCAGGTTAAAACATGAAATGGCTGAGTGATTAAGAGAGTCTGGCGAAGCAAGAGACAATAATGCAGCAGCAGCAGCAGCAGCAGCAGCAGCAGCAGCAGCAGCAGCAGCAGCAGCAGCAGCAGCAGCAGCAGCAGCAGCAGCAGCAGCAGCAGCAGCAGCAGCAGCAGCAGCAGCAGCAGCAGCAGCAGCAGCAGCAGCAGCAGCAGCAGCAGCAGCAGCAGCAGCAGCAGCAGCAGCAGCAGCAGCAGCAGCAGCAGCAGCAGCAGACCTGGAAGCAGGAGAAGGCCAGCTCCACTGCTGGCCTGATGGAAGCCCTCCGGGGGCCTGGTCCGGCCCTTGGGCCGCATGTCCGACACCCCCTGCTCTATGACATTTCTTCCTGCTGGGGTCCTTTTCCTCCCAAGACCCCACCTCCAAATCTCCAGGAATTTCCCAGCCCAGAACTGGCAATCCTACATAAAATCCTTGGTGGGGTGGTGGTGGTATTTTCTTTTTGTATTTTTCCATATGTGTCAAAAATAAATAAATAAATGTGCACGTGTGTGTATGTGTGCACCTAGATGTCATGGCGACCTCTGGTGACTGGCCCATGCTGGGGGCCTGGAGGATCTTCAGAGAGGAGGTGGCTGAATGAAGCCTGCCCCCACGTCCCGACTGCTGGTATTCCAAGGAGGTCTCCCCTCCAAGTACCTGCCAGAGTTGACCCTGCTCAGCTTCCGAGACCTGATGAGATGGGGCTGGCCTGGGCTATCCTACATAAGGCCTACATAAAACCCTTTCTTGGGGCACAGATAGGGGTGGCAGCTCCAGATTGGGAAACAGGTGGAGATTTGGGGTGTGGAACTTGAGGAGGGTGGCGCTTGGGGAGGGGCGGGACCTCAATGGGATAGAATGCCAGAGTCCAGCTTCCAAAGCGGCCACGTCTCTGGGTGAACTGATCTCTCGTAGCCAGAGATCAGTTGTGATCAGTGTTCCCTCTAAGCTGAGTTAGTGTGAGCTAGCTCACGGCTTTTTAGCCTCCAGCTCACACATTTTCATCTTAGCTCAGGAAGGATGGCTCCAGAGCACGCTAATTGATGCAGCAGCCAAATCCCTCGTTCACAACTTTAGTGCCAGTAGCTCACAAAGTAGAGTTTTTGCTCACAAGACTCCACAGTTTAGAGGGAGCATTGGTTGTAATCCTAGGAAATTTCTAGCCACCACCCGGAAGCTACCAACCCTAGCTACAGACAAACAAGGTCAAAATACATTATATGTTTCAGCTGGTTTGTTGGTGACTAAAGAGGAAGAACTCAAGGGTTGGAGATACCTGTGGCAATATCCTTGCTACGAACTCCTGAGGGCACACACACAAACCCACATAAAGCTGCCTTCCACTGAATCAGACCCTTGGTCTATCAAAGTCAGTAGTCTTGTGTACTCAGACTGGCAATGGCTCTCAAGGGTCTCAGGCAGAGGTCTTTCACATCACCTCCTGCCTGGTCCTTTAAGCTGGAGATGCCAGGGATCGAACCTGCAACCATCTGCATGCCAAGCAGAGGCTCCAGCACTGAGCCACAGAGTCACAATCAGGGGTAATTTCCTGCAGGAGTGCACAGGAGCGGAGCTCCGGCAGTAAAGAGCCCAAGGGGCGGGCACATGCAACAAGCCCCGCCCCCGTCAGAGCAAGAAGCAGCCAGGTAAGTTGCAGAGCCCCTCCCCAGGCCAAAAATAGTCCAGTTGCACCTTTGAGACCAAGTTTTATTCAGGTACAAGCTCTCCCTCCTCTGCGAGGACAGATCTGCACGTTTAACACCCCCCCCCCCAATAGCTAGCAATCCAAAACAGTCCAGTGGAGCCTGAGCGGTGGGTGTTGCCTTCTGACACACTTCTGGTGATGTCAGGGGGTGTGGTATAGGCAAATAGGTTATGCTAATGAGCTCCTGCACCTCTTTTTCTACGAAATGACCCCTGGTCACAATAATCCAAATGCATGCTCTGTCCTCTTTGGTCTCTGACCAAGAGTCATGTGGGCAGAGGAGGATCAGTGGCATGATTCGACTGCTTTTATTGCGCTCACCACTGCTAATGAAAGGCAATAGCTGTGGGGGGGGGGGCTTGCTCAGTCATTCCTTCCACCTTCTTGATAGTTTTG
>NW_015192428.1:0-6753 GCF_001447785.1 Gekko japonicus | reverse complement strand
AATAATTCAAGGCAATTTGGCTAACACAACCTAGCATACCAGTCGATCCAGTAAGGCAGCTTCCCCAAGCCTTGGCTCAAATAGCCTGGGAAGTAATTAGTCTCAGCTGCCCTGCTGGCTGGTGGTGAGCTCCTGTGGCCACACTGTGCTTGGGCCAGGATCCTGTGAAGAATGATCGTTCTCCTTCTCTGGCATGGGGTTGAATGCAGCCAGTCGCTTCACCTTCAGCCATCACCGTTTCCAGCAGGATGGAATACATACAGAACGGAAATGACGGTACGTTGCATATGACAAGCAGGGCGATAGAACAGAAGGGCAAAACGGGAACATTATGGAATGAAAAACACCACCATACGTGGTATAAACAGTGTCATAAAGACGGGATGCAAAGTAAGAAACAGTGCATCACAAGCCCTACAAAATGGACGATAAACTGCAATGGGAATTGCCTGTGATTTTTTTCATAGACATTTCAACTACATTCCTTTATTTAAAAAATGCCCTTTGGAACAGGTCCGTTTTACAGTTCTATGGAATGTTAAGATGTGCTAGGCGAGTATGCTCCAACTCTGCCTTAGGGATTGTTCCACCTAAGAAAACTCCCTCATATATGAGCTTCCTTACATCCCCCAGATCTAGATATGTCTTCACGCTTGCAAGGTTGAATGTTTTTCCAACTGTAGAGCTAAGTGGCCGTTTTGCTAAAATACAGTACTCAAATAGATTGTGTGATTGTGGATCAGGTGCAATAGAGACCTTAGATCATCTTATGTTATTTTGCCACCAATGGATTGACCCCAGATCCTGCTGGATTACTCCTATTTTACAAAGATATCACCTCCCTATGGAACCCTGGGTGATAACCAGACTATTAGCTGATGAGGACCCTGAAACGACTCGCTTGGTGGCAAAATATCTTTCGACAGTGCTATTTTTAACGTAGAAGGCCTTAGCCTCCAAACAGAAGAGAGCAATGAGGGCCCCGGTCACACAGGAGGATTTGCCCCGCAAGAGGGACAGATCGGGGGCGCATCAAGCACACCGCAACATCTGGGAAGCATCACGCACCCATCCCCGATCCGTCCCTTCGGCCCGAAAATGCACATTTAAAAGGTACTAGCAACAGAGCACT
Organism: Gekko japonicus; assembly: GCF_001447785.1. NCBI lineage: Eukaryota > Metazoa > Chordata > Lepidosauria > Squamata > Gekkonidae > Gekko > Gekko japonicus. Next base: position 5,621 of record NW_015192428.1, on the reverse strand, counting down.
ACCTTCCGGATGATGTGCGGCAACTCCAGGCGTCTGGTCGGGGAAGCGCTGGTAGCCCGTCGCAGCCAGCGCCGTTCCCCATCCCACGCATGCGCACAACTGTGCTACTGCCGGTTTGCTGCACAACATTTGATCAGCTGCCAGAGCATAGAGCCGTGGGGGCACGTCAGATTGCACTCCCGCGGTTCTTTTTGCTCCGGCTCTAATTTGCCTCCTTTTGGCAGTGGATCATCCCGCTCGTTTGACCGGGATCAAGGATGATCAGGGGCCTGGGGACCAAGCCCTACGAGAAAAGTAGGGTTGCCAAGTCTGGCCCACAAGCCGGCGGTGGACTTACAAGGAGGCTCGAAGAGAGGGGAGGGAAGAAGCGTGACGTTCCTATGCCCCCTCCAGGTGACGTACACGTCAGGGATGTCAGTGACGTGCCTACATCACCCGAAAGTGACATACACATATTGGTGACATCGTGGGGGCTACACTCTGTTTTGGGGGCAAAACTCTATGGTTTGAAGCTAATTCTACCATAGAGTTTTGTCCAGAGTGTCACCAGATGTTAGGCACTTTTATGTAGTGGCCCATCACTTGTGGCCCCTCATGGATCACTGCCTTGTCGTGGCGAGGGGGCTTGCGCAGTTCAATGAAGCTGTGGGCTATGCCGTGAAGGGCCACCCAAGACGGACAGGCCACAGCAGAGAACTCAGACCAAGCGTGATCCACCTGGAGAAGGAAATGGCAACCCACTCCAGTATTTTTGCCAAGAAAACCCCATGGACAGTATCAAAAGGCTAAAAGATATGACGCCGGAAGATGAGCCCCTCAGGTCGGAAGGTGTCCAATATGCTACTGAGGAAGAGCAGAGGACAAGTACAAGTAACCCCAGAAAGAGTGAAGCGGCTGGGCCAAAGCCGAAAGGACGCTCAGTTGTGGATGTGTCTGATGGTGAAAGGAAAGTCCGATGCTGCAAAGAACAATACTGCATAGGAACCTGGAATGTAAGATCTATGAATCAAGGTAAGCTTGACGTGGTCAAAAATGAGATGGCAAGACTGAACATCGATATCCTAGGAATCAGTGAACTAAAGTGGACAGGAATGGGCGAATTTAACTCAGAAGACCATTATATCTACTACTGTGGCCAGGAATCTCGTAGAAAAAATGGTGTGGCCTTTATAGTCAACAAGAGAGTGCAAAAGGCAGTACTGGGATACAATCTCAAAAATGACAGAATGATTTCTGTCCGATTCCAAGGCAAACCATTCAACATCACAGTAATCCAAGTCTATGCCCCAACCACTGATGCAGAAGAGGCTGAAGTGGACCGGTTCTATGAAGACCTACAACACCTCCTAGAACTAACACCAAAAAATGATGTCCTCATCATCATAGGGGACTGGAATGCTAAAGTAGGAAGTCAAAAGGTAACTGGAATAACAGACAAGTTTGGCCTTGGAAAGCAAAATGAAGCAGGGCAAAGGTTAACAGAGTTTTGTCAAGAGAACACACTGGTCATAGCGAACACCCTTTTCCAACAACCTAAGAGGCGACTCTACACATGGACATCACCAGATGGGCAACACCGAAATCAGATTGACTATATAATTTGCAGTCAAAGATGGAGAAGCTCTATCCAGTCAGTAAAAACAAGACCTGGAGCTGACTGTGGTTCAGATCATGAGCTACTCATTGCAAAATTCAGACTTAAACTGAAGAAAATTGGGAAAACCACGAGGCCATTCAGGTTTGACCTAGATCGCATCCCTGATGAATATACAGTAGAGGTGAAGAATAGATTCAAGGGTCTGGATTTGATAGATAGAGTGCCTGAAGAACTATGGACAGAGGTTCGTGACATCGTACAGGAGGCAGCAATCACCACCATCCCAAAGAAAAAGAAATGTAAGAAAGCAAAGTGGCTTTCTGATGAGGCTTTACAAATAGCAGAGGAAAGAAGGAAAGCGAAAGGCAAAGGCGAAAAGGAAAGATTTACCCAACTGAACGCAGATTTCCAGAGAACAGCAAGGAGAGATAAGGAGGCCTTCCTGAATGAACAGTGCAAAGTAATAGAAGAAAACAATAGAATGGGAAGGACTAGAGATCTCTTCAAGAAAATTGGAGAAATCAAGGGAGCGTTCCATGCAAAGCTGGCCATGATAAAGGACAAAAACGGTAGGGACCTAACAGAAGCAGAAGAGATTAGGAAAAGATGGCAAGAATACACAGAAGAACTATACAAGAAAGACCTCGATGTCCTTGACAACCACGACGGTATAATCACTGACCTCGAGCCAGACATCCTGGAATGTGAAGTTAAATGGGCCTTAGAAAGCATTGCTAACAACAAAGCTAGTGGAGGTGATGGTATCCCAGCTGAGCTATTCAAAGTCTTAGAAGAGGATGCTGTTAAAGTTCTGCACTCCATTTGCCAGCAAATTTGGAAAACGCAACAGTGGCCACAGGATTGGAAAAGATCAGTATACATTCCAATCCCAAAGAAGGGCAATGCCAAGGAATGTTCAAACTATCGCACAATTGCACTCATATCACACGCTAGCAAGGTCATGCTCAAGATCCTACAAGCTAGGCTTCAACAGTACGTGGATAGAGAACTACCAGAAGTACAAGCTGGGTTTCGAAGAGGTAGAGGAACTAGAGATCAAATTGCCAACATTCGCTGGATTATGGAGAAAGCAAGAGAGTACCAGAAAAATATCTACTTCTGCTTCATTGACTATGCTAAAGCTTTTGACTGTGTGGATCACAACAAACTATGGCAGGGCCTTAAAGAGATGGGAGTACCAGACCACCTCACATGTCTCTTGAGAAACCTGTATAAGGGCCAAGAAGCGACAGTTAGAACCGGATATGGAACAACTGATTGGTTCAGCATAGGAAAAGGAGTACGACAAGGATGTATATTGTCGCCTTGCTTATTTAATATATATGCAGAGTACATCATGCGAAATGCTGGCCTGGATGAATCACAAGCGGGAATTAAGATTGCTGGGGAAAAGATCAACAACCTCAGATATGCAGATGATACCACTCTAATGGCTGAAAGTGAAGAGGACCTCAAGAGCCTCTTGCTCAGGGTAAAAGAGGAGAGCGCAAAAGTGGGCTTGAAGCTCAACATCAAAAAAACTAAGATCATGGCATCCGGCCCCATCACTCCTTGGCAAATAGAAGGGGAAGTCGTGGAAGTGGTGACAGACTTCACGTTCCTGGGATCCCAGATCACCGCAGACTGTGACAGCAGCCATGAAATTAAAAGATGCCTGCTCCTTGGGAGGAAAGCGATGGGGAACCTAAACAGCATGATAAAAAGTAGAGACATCACCCTGCCAACAAAAGTCCGCATGGTCAAAGCAATGGTATTCCCAGTAGTCATGTATGGCTGCGAGAGTTGGACTGTAAGGAAGGCCGAGTGCCGAAGAATAGATTCTTTTGAACTATGGTGCTGGAGAAGACTCTTGAGAGTCCCTTGGACTGCAAGAAGATCAAATCAGTCAATCCTAAAAGAAATCAACCCTGACTGTTCCCTGGAAGGCCAGATAATGAAACTGAAGCTCAAATACTTTGGCCACCCAATGAGAAGGGAGCACTCACTGGAGAAGACCCTGATGCTGGTAAAGATTGAAGGTCAAAGAAGACGGGGACAGCAAAGGATGAGATGGTTAGACAGTGTCATAGATGCAAGGAACATGAAATTGAGCCAACGTCAGAGGACAGCGGAAGACAGGAAGGCCTGGCGTGATCTGGTCCATGGGGTCACAAAGAGTCGGACTCGACTGTGCGACTGAACAACAACAACCACAAAACAGGTGAGGAAAGACCACCTGTTTTCCCCTCCCCAGATGATGTCTTGCGGATTTGTGATTTCAGTGAGACCAAAATGGTGTAAAGTCTGCACTGGATTGAACTGCTGGTGTTGGTTAATTGTAACTGGATTGTGCTTATTGAATTCTAAGCACCAGTATCAAACTCTGAAACATTTTCAGCCTGCAAATCCGGAGGATCTGACCACTAAGTGGCGCTGTTGGCAGCCTTCAGCCAAATGTGTGATCCGAACTCTTAAGCGCTGTCAAAGACAAATCTGAAATGGCATTTCAGGAAAGGTTAAAAAAAAATGTACAGACATTACAGGGATTGTGTTACATACCACTGAAATGTATAAATCAACAACCCAGCCTGGAACAAAACCATGCTCTTTGCCTCTCTGCCCATCACACATGCACATATACGGCTTCAAAAGGGAATTAGATAAGCATATGGAGCAGAGGTCCATCAGTGGCTATAAGCCACAAGGCACAGATAGGGGCTCTGGGGCAAGTGATGCTCTGTCTTCTTGGTGCTTGGGGGGAGCGGGGCAACAGTGGGAGGGCTTCTAGTGTCCTGGCCCCACTGCTGGACCTCCTGATGGCACCTGGTATTTCTGGCCACTGTGTGACACAGAGTGTTGGACTGGATGGGCCTTTGGCCTGATCCAACATTGGCGTCTCTTATGTTCTCTTATGTTTTTATCCATCAATGCACAGGCAACTACAAAAACAGATTTAGCACAGTTCTGCTTGCGCTACTCAGGACCGACAGTGGGAACAGTGCCTGGGGTCCATGATACTTTTAGGGGTTCACAAAAATGTTTTAATTTCTTTTAAAATCAGAAGAAGAAAAATGAACTTTTAGGGTTGAAGAAAATGTTTTAATTTTTTTCTCTCACATCAGAAAAAAAAATGAAATGTTTAGGGCCCATGAATATTTATTAAATTTCACCTAAACCAGACAAAAAGTTGAAGGATGGAAAGTTATATCAAAAATCATTTTTAATATTGAAATTGAAATTATCATCTGGCTTTGCCAGGAGATCCCTGGAGGGGACAGTTTGGCTGATGAAGCTGTAGCTCTTTTTTGGCACCACTAGGTGGCGAGCTATGCTTATTTTTAGGCTGAGAGTGCTGTGACTTGCCTAAGGTCACCCAGCTAGTTTCAAGTGAGGAAGTGAGGGAATCGAACCCAGTTCTCCTGATTAAAGTCCGTCGCTTTTAACTACTACACCTAACTGGCTCTTAATATTGATGTTATTATGGTGGGATCGGCCCATGGAGTCAAAAATGCCTAGGGCCCATGAATGTCGTAATGCAGCCCTGATGCTACTCCTAATACTTTCCTCACCATATATTTTAATGGCCAACAAATGGTTGCACAAGATTTTGCACAAACGGTAAAGCAACTGAGCCTTCCAATTGGATATAAAGTTTAATAAATAAATAAATAGAAATACCAGTGTCCTGATGCAGAGCCAGACAGTGGCAAACCACCTCTGTTCCTCTTTTCCCTTGAAGACCCTATAGGGTTGCCCTCAGTTTACTGTGGGTCAGAAGTAAAATCATCCTGGTTCCTTAGAGACATAGGCTGTGGTCACACACACTAAATAATCCACTTTCGATGCACTTTCCAACTGGATTTTGCCAGCTCACATGGTAAAATCCCGTTGGGAACTGCACTGAAAGTGGATTGAAAGTGGATTATTTAGGGTGTGTGACCGCAGCCAAACAAACTACTCTGCGTGTGGCAAAATTTCTGGCAGCTCTTGTCAATTCACATGGCAACTTTTGCAGTAGCAACCT
>NW_015192427.1:0-4068 GCF_001447785.1 Gekko japonicus | reverse complement strand
TAGATAGATAGATAGATGATAGATAATATCTATATCTAACCAGTCATCCGTCCGTCCGTCTGTCCATCTATCATCTATCATCTATCATCTATCTATCACAATGAGATTATTATCTGTGAGTAAGAAGCCATTGCATGCCTCTTTGTAGTGACCCTGGACTTCCCTGGTGATCTCCTAAGTACTAACCAGGGCTGAACCCTGCTTGGTTTCCAAGATCTGATGAGATCAGTCTTGCCTGGGCCATCCAAGTCAGGGGCTGACTATTCTCATAGTCCATAGAAATAGTAGTTAGTGGTGTTTTTAATAAGTTAATGTCATGCTTCAATGTACACAGGTGAATCATTAATCCTTTCAATATATTAAACTGTTGCTTGCTACCTAGCTTGCTGTACTTACTTAGGCTATTGTTGGAAAAGAGAGTCATGAATAAAGGTAGTCTTGCCACAGTGGCAAAGCAGATGTTTTGCATGCAGAAGATCTTAGTTTCAATCCCTGGCATTACCTCTTAACACGTTAAGATACCAAAGTGCCATTAAGTCAAAGCCGATGTATGGCGTCCCCATAGGGTTTTCAAGGCAAGAGCCATTCAGAGGGTTTTTTTTTGCCATTGCCTGCCTTTGTGTAGCAACCCTGGGTCTCCCATCCAACAATTATCCAGGGCCAGCCCTGTTTAACTTCCAAGATCTTATGAGTGTCACCCCGATGTCCTATACATGATGATGTCACTTCCAGGTCATGTGGGCAATGGTGTAGACATGTTGCTGCACATTGGCAGGGCCTCCATCTTTTTCAGGGTAAGTTCACCCTGCCAGCTAGCTGATTGGGGGTGGAGCACTGGGGCCTGGCAGTGGGGGACCCTGTTCTCCACTGGGGGGGGGGGTCTGGCAACCCTACTCACCAGAAGTCCTGGGCCCCGGCAGCTGCCCCACCTCAAGGTATGCTGACACTGGCCCTGATCCACTTTATTTGGAGAAACAACTAGCACTGGTATTTGTCGATGCGGAAAAGGCATTTGACAATGTGTCATGGGAATATATGATTCAGAAGTCGAGAGTGTGGGATTGTGGCAGTTATTTTCTTTCAATGATATCAGCAATATATAAAGAAAAACAAGCTAAAATCATGATTAATGGAGAGTTGACAGAAAAAAAAATAGAAATTCAAAAGGGAACCGGGCAGGGGTGTCCCTTATCTCCATTAGTATTTATATTTGTCTTAGAAACGTTAAATGACCTAGTCAATAAATAAATAAAAGGTTTGAAAGTTAAAGATGAAGAGTTTAAACTGCAGGCATTTGTGGATGACCTTGTCTTTATATTGGATGAACCAGAGATATCAATAGCGCCACTGCTAGACACAATACAAAAATACGGCGAAGTAGTGGGATTTAAACTGAATACAAATAAAATGAAGATAATACCTAAAAATTGTTCTCAGGAAGAGAAAGACAAGATTTCCAAGACTGCAAAGTTAGAAATTACTAATAAAGTTGTTTACTTAGGTATTCAGATGACTTAGGAACAGTGGATTAATGAAAAATAACTATAAAAAAGTACTGGAAGAAATTAAAAAAGATCTTCTAAAATGAAAAGACATACAACTATCATTATTAGGGAGAGTAGCTACCATAAAAATGAACCTCTTGCCCATGTGTTCTCTTCCGTACTCAACATATACCAATGTTAAAGATTTTTTTTTTTTTTACAGATTTGGACAAAATTGTGAGACAATTTATATGGTATCCCAAAAAATCAAGAATCAGATGGAAATACTTACAAGAGAAAAAAGAAAGAGGGGGTATGGGAACTATGTACTGGGAACTTTATTATCAAGCCTCAGCGTTAACTTGGATTAAAAGTTGGATAAAATTAGGAGAACTGTGAATCTAGAAGGACATGATCTTAAAATGGGTTGGCATGCTTATATTTGGTATAATAAAGATAAAGTACACTAGAATGTCCATCAGCATATAATAAGGGGAGCACTGATAAAACACTGGCAGAATTTGAAAGAAAAATACTACAAGAAAATACCTAGGGGGGTCTCACCACTCGAAGCATACATTAAACCAATGCTTTTGACTAAAGAAAAGATAGGAACATATAAGCAACTATTAGATAAAAAAGATGAGATCAAAAAGTTGGACACAACAACTATAAATTTAACGTGGTGGGAATACACACAACTAAAATCAATCTATAGTAAAGATAAAATTACTGGCTTCTATAAGGGAAACAAGGATCTAGATAAGATATGGTTGTCAACCAGCAATAAACTAATACAAAAAAATATATACTTTCTTATTGGAAAGGTATATGCAAGATGAGATGGTCAAACCCTCAATGATATCGTGGATGAAAGATATGGGTTATATTATAGATATTGATGACTGGGCCAAAATATGGACTCTGGGGCAAGTGATGCTCTGTCATCTTGGTGCTTGGGGGGTCAACAGTGGGATGGCTTCTAATGTCCTGGCCCCACTGGTGGACCTCCTGATGGCACCTGGTATTTCTGGCCACTGTGGGATACAGAGTGTTGGACTGGGTGGGCCTTTGGCCTGATCCAACATTGGCATCTCTTATGTTCTTATGTTCTTATGGAAGACAATGAGATATCTTAGCTCAACAGTGTATAAAGAACATATATATTAGATGTTCCATAGATGGTACTGGTCACCGGATAGAATTGGGAAATGTGTACCTAAAACTTCAAAGAATTGCTGGAAATGTAAGAACAATATAGAGCATTTATTCATATGTGGTGAAAATGTGGTAATATGCAAAATTTTTGGAAAACTTAAGCAAATAATATTAGAAATAATGAATGTGAGCTTAAATTTGGTACCAGAAATATACTTACTAAATATTATTCCAGATAACTTTGCTCAAGAAGACAGATATTTATTATCATATATTTTAACGTCGTCAAGAATTATGGTAGCCCGATGTTGGGAAACTGATAGATTACCCTCTAGAATAGTATAGCCAAAAAATTGCTGGGAACAGCAAAGCTGGACAAACTGACTACGTCATTATGTGGTAAAGATGAGATGATGTTCCAAAGAAGGTGGTTAAGAGTATATGAATGGTGGGGAGAATATATTATTTGTAAGACTCCAAAAATATGAATATGTATATATAAAAGTGCTTTTGGCTGTATAATGAAAACTGAATAAATAGTTTTTAAAAAAAGGGTGTTGTCTTCTCTCCTGGACCAAAAGTTTAATGGATATTGCCATCCTTTTAGAAAAGAGTCCCAACACCACTTCCAAATCATCTGGCCTACCTTCCCCGCATCATTAGGAAGAAACTGAACCTCAGCAGGCCCGTGGGTGGTCATGAGTGCCCAGCCAGCACCCTCCCCAAACAACCCGGCACCCTCCCCAAATACAGCACGTTGCATCCACTTCCCCTCACCTCCTGCCTGGTTTTGCTCCAGCTACTTCCCACTGTTCCAGAGCCAGTTTGGTGTAGTGGTTAAGTGCGCGGACTCTAATCTGGGAGAACCGGTTTGATTCCCCACTCCTCCACTTGCACCTGCTGGATGACCTTGGGCAAGCCATAGTTCTGGCACAGCTGTTCTTTAAAAAGAACAGTTTCTGTCAGAGCTCACTCAGCCCCACCTACCTCACAGGGTGTGGGGAGGGGAAGGGAAAGGAGTTTGTAAGCTGCTCTGAGACTCCTTTGGGTGGTGAAGGATGGGGTATAAATACAGTCTCTTCTCTTCTTCTTCTTCCCAGTTCAGCCAACCAGCCCTGATCCGCCCCTGCACCACCCCTACCAGGTGCTTTGCATTAAGTGCCAGGCCTGCCAGCTGGGGAGCCCCACCCTACTCCAGCATCTCCTCCTCCTGCTCCTGGGAGGTGGATGTCCCAGGAGAGGAGCCTGTGCTGGAAATGATGGTGAGGATGGAGGGAGGGAGGGATCCCCAAATGCCAGGCTGCTTCTGCTTGGGAGTTGGTCCAAGGTTGCTGACTTACAGGTAGGGTCTAGCGATCTCCCAGAGTGACAGCTGCTCTCCAGGCTAGAGATCCATTCGCCTGGAGGAAGTGGTTGCTTTGGCGGG
>NW_015192426.1:0-5617 GCF_001447785.1 Gekko japonicus | reverse complement strand
GAACGTGGATCTATTCTCCTGATTTGGGGGTCTAACACTGCCGTAACCGGGCGTCACCCATTCTTGTGCCCCCCCACTCCGCCAAACTAAGGCATCCCCTGGTTGATTGATTGATTGATTGGATTAGCTCACCCAGCACAGACCAGAGCAGGACTGGCGCACCCGGCGGCCGCTGCTAAGACCACAACGTCGCCATGCCCTTGGGGTGCAGTTTAGACCCCTAAGACTTCATGACTTTTAAGACTTAGTGACCTCTCTGTTCCCCCCTCCCTCCCTCCCTCCTTCCCTCCCTCCTTCCCTCCCTCCTTCCCTCCAGGGAGCTCACGGGGGGGGGGTCGGGCAGGGGGAGGACATCATTCTGTGTTCCTGCCTTTTCTCTTCACATTAGCCCTGTTTGCATTCCGGGAGAGCGCTTTTGTGGCGGAAAAGAAGCAGTGCAGCTCTTCTGGATTGGACCACACACCCCTCTCCCTGTCGTTGCCAGCACTGGCGCCTACAGCCCAGCCTGTCCAGTACTGGAAGAGGCTGCAGCAGGTAGCAGAACTGGTCCAAAGCCAGGTGATGGAGGGGCCCAGGGCTGGAGCCAGCAACTGGCCTGGGCAAAACTGTCCAGTCCTGTCCCTTTCGGAGAGGCTTCACATGGTGTCTGCTGCTGCAGATCATCGGGATACTGAAGGGCTGGGCGGAGGGACCAGCGTAAGAGGTGGCAACCCGGCTAGGAGCAGAGTTGGCGCCTTACGCCAATTGTGAAAGCAGAATGTCCAGGTTACTCACAGACAAGGCAGGGGCGATCTCCGGTATGTTTTTAAAATGTTGGCATAAATTAAAAGCAAACAGATCCCTAAAATGGGCCTGGTGAGGGTTCAGAAGGCAGGAAATGTTGAGAGTCAAGGTGGGGGGGTAAGGGGGGGGGGGAGTGGCAGGAAAGGATTCTGTTGAAATTGACCAGTTTGTACCATCCCGGAAAAGAAAGGAATTTGGTGAGATTTCCCATTTATCATGCTTTTTCATCTTCACAATTCTTTTTTTGGCCCCCAGCTTGTATGAACCATTCCTGAGGAGAAGAAGTAGCACACCTGGATCCAGCAGGCAGCCCCTTCTTCCTGGCTACCATTCCACACTCATAAGAACATAAGAGAAAAGCCAATGTTGGGTCAGGCCAAAGCCCCATCCGGTCCAACACTCTGTGTCATACAGTGGCCAGAAATACCAGGTGCCCTCAGGAGGTCCACCAGTGGGGCTGGGACATTAGAAGCCCTCCTACTGTTGACCCCCCCCTCCCAAGCACCAAGAAGACAGAGCATCCCTTGCCCCAGACATAAGAACATAAGAGACGCCAATGTTGGATCAGGCCAGTGGCCCATCTAGTCCAATACTCTGTTACACAGTGGCCAACAAATACCAGGGGCCATCAGGAGGTCCACCAATGGGGCCAAGACACTTGAAGCCCTCCCAGTGTTGCCCCCCAAGCACCAAGAACACAGAGCATCCCTTGCCCCAGAGTTCCTATCTATACCTTGTGGCTAATAGCCACTGATGGACCTCTGCTACATATGTTTATCCAGTTCCCTCTTGAAGCTGTCCATGCTTGTAGCCGCCATCATTAGCATAACTCATTAGCATAACTTATTTGCATATGTTACACACCCTGACATCACTGGAAGTGTGTCAGAAGGCAACACCCACTGCTCAGGCTCCACTGGGCTGTTTTGGATTGCTAGCTATTGGGGGGGGGACGTGCAGATCTGTCCTCACAGAGAAGGGAGAGCTTCTACCTGAATAAAACTTGGTCTTAAAGGTGCCACTGGACTGTTTTGGACCGGGGGGGGGGCTCTGCCACTTACCTGGCTGCTTCGTGCTCTGACTGAGGGCTGATGGGAGCAGGGGGTGGGGCTTGTTGCATGTGCCCACCCCCTGGGCTCTTTTCTGCCGGAGCACCACTCCTGTGCGCTCCTGCAGGAAATGACCCCTACTTAGGAATAAGCCAATTTTATTTCAGAGACGCTCGTGTTTGAGTAAATACTCATAGGACTGAGTGGGTAGTCATGTTGGTCTGAAGCAGCAGAACAAAGTTGGATTCCAGTGGCACCTTTAAGACAAACAAAATTTTATTCAAGGTATAAGCTTTTGTGTGCATGCACCTGGAAGCTTATGCCTTGAATAAAATTTTGTTGGACTTATAAGACTGAGCTGTAAGTCACTGGCTCAAGACTCAGTTCATAGATTTATTATGGAGTTTTAGAAAAACCACTCTGTTCCTAGTCTTCAAGACCCCATCAGCAATCAGAAGGAAATAAAACTAATCTAACTGGAAGGCTTGAAGAAAGGATAAATAGGGATAACGTAAGTTGATCACTTTGCTCGCTTGCTAAAACATTGCATCATGCTAAGTATTGCATTTTTTATTTTGAACTGGAAAAGTTGACATGAGATCAGTATTGAAATTTCATTTACTTTAAAAAAACCCTGTCCCGCTTTTTTACCAGTGTTACACACACAATAACACATTCAAACCAGTTTAAAATAATAGGATCTAAATTATAATCTATGAAAAAAAATTCAAAAAGAAGTATGTCCCTGTTTGCCAACAGAGTCAGGAGGGAATCTGGCCCTAATGATGATTTTTGGAGGTCTCGCTTTGGGCGCCCCCTTAATCTGGGGCTGCATAGGTGGCAACGAGAGAAAGGGCATTCTTGGCTGCAGCACCACAATGACGGGACTCCCTCCCCAGGGAGATTCACCCGTGTTTCCTGCTAGTGGGTGCAGCCTGACTGACCCCTCCTTCTTGTTCGGTTTTACAAATCTGTAGTGTTTTAAAAGGCTGGTTGTAAATCTCTTTTAACTGTTTGCCGTCTTAATGGTCCTAACTGGGTGGAAAGGCAGCACACCTGTTTTAAATGCAGAAACAATAAATAGTTTTAATATGGCACAACAGGTGATATTGGTGTCAAATGAATGTGTTCCAGGATTACCACATGCAGCATCCAAAGTGAGGGTACTGCAAGCAGGTCTTCAGAAGAGGACCTCAGCAGATGAACAAGGGGGCGACTGTCTAGGCACCTTCCTTCCACGTGACTTCAGGCTTTGAAAACTGGCACTTTGTATTGTGCTCTTCTGTGTCCACACTAGCAAGGTCATGCTCAAGCTCCTACAAGCTAGGCTTCAACAGTACGTGGATAGAGAACTGCTAGAAGTACAAGCTGGGTTTTGAAGAGGTTGAGGAACTAGAGATCAAATTGCCAACTTTCACTGGATTATGGAGAAAGCAAGAGAGTACCAGAAAAACATCTACTTCTGCTTCATTGACTATGCTAAAGCCTTTGATTGTGTGAATCACAACAAACTATGGCAGGTCCTTAAAGAGATGGGAGTACCAGACTACCTCACATGCCTCTTGAGAAACCTGTATAAGAATCAAGAAGCAACAGTTAGAAGCGGATATGGAAAAACTGATTGGTTTAGCATAGGAAAAGGAGTATGACAAGGATGTATATTGTCACTTTGCTTATTTAATATAGATGCAGAGTACATCATGTGAAATGCTGGCCTGGATGAATCACAAGTGGGAATTAAGATTGCTGGGGAAAAGATCAACAACCTCAGATATGCAGACGATACCACTCTAATGGCTGAAAGTGAAGAGCACCTAAAGAGCCTCTTGCTCAGGGTAAAAGAGGAGAGCGCAAAAGTGGGCTTGAAACTTAACATCAAAAAAACTAAGATCATGGCATCCGGCCCCATCACTCCTTGGCAAATAGAAGGGAAAGTCGTGGAAGTAGTGACAGACTTCATGTTCCTGGGATCCAAGATCACTGCAGACGGTGACTGCAGCCATGAAATTAAAATCTGCCTGCTTCTTTGGAGGAAAGCGATGGCGAACCTAGACAGCATGATAAAAAGTAGAGACATCACCCTGCCAACAAAAGTCTGCATGGTCAAAGCAATAGTATTCCCGGTAGTACTGTATGGCTGCGAGAGTTGGACTATAAGGAAGGCCGAGCGGCAAAGAATAGATTGTTTTGAACTGTGGTGCTGGAGATGACTCTTGAGAGACCCTTGGATTGCAAGAAGATCAAATCAGTTGATCCTAAAAGAAATCAACCCTGACTGTTCCCTGGAAGGCCAGATAATGAAGCTGAAGCTCAAATATTTTGGCCACCAAATGAGAAGGGAGAACTCACTGGAGAAGACCCTGATGCTGGGAAAGATTGAAGGTCAAAGAAGACAGGGACGGCAAATGATGAGATGGTTAGACGGTATCACCAATGCAATGAACATGAAATTGAGCAAACTTCAGAGGACGGCGGAAGACAGGAGATCCTGGCATGATGCGGTCCATGGGGTCGCGAAGAGTTGGACTCGACTGTGCGACTGAACAACAACCATTTGTATGTTACAGGCATTTTAATGAGTAAATTTGATATCCAGTTACTAGAATTATTATAATAATAGTACTATACGAATTGTAATGTATTCTTAGCTGCCATGAGTACATTAGGATGTATGGGAAACCTCCCATAGGGAAGCAATGTTGAGCTTCGTGAGGATTCTAGTCCAAGACTCACGACCCAATCACATTCAAGCAAGCTGCAAGCGGGAACGTTTGTGATTGGTCCTTATGCGCTCAACCTGATAGGTTGTTATGTGTATAGTGGGAGTGGCTATGTTAGCCGGGAATGTTTAAATACCGGGCAGTTTCAATGGGCAAACTGTTCGGGCTATCAGATGTTGTACCGTGTCGAAGGAGTGAAGAAAGAGCTGAATAAACTTGAGTCTTTTACTGAAATCACTCTCCGACTCATTGTTAAGCGCCGGACTTAACACATATAAATCAATAAACAGGCACATATCTTTTTATGTTAGAATTAAAGAGACAACCCACTAGAATAGATGCCCCTTGGATGATGGACAATAATATGCCAAAGAAGATAGAATCATAGAATCATAGAGTTGGAAGGGACCTCCAGGGTCATCTAGTCCAACTCCCTGCACAATGCAGGAAATTCACAAATACCTCCCCCTCCACACCTGCAGTGAGCCATGCCCAGAAGATGAAAAAAACCCTCCAGGATTGCTTCCTGACCCCAAAGTGGCAATCGGCGTTTCCCTGGGCATGTAAGAAAGGGCCACAAGAACTAAGCCCTGAGGCAACCCGTCCTGCCCTTCCTCTCATTATCTGCCTAAGTTCACAGAATCCCCATTGCTGTCAGATGGCCATCTATCTTAGGTCTTGCTTCTGGAAGTTGTAGATTGAGTTAAGCTTTTCATATTGCTTTATTTGTGAATGGTTTGAAGAGCCATTAGTCTTATCTAAATAACAATTAACTATTTGTAAACTAACTAACGATACCACTCTAATGGCAGAAAGTGAAGAGGACCTAAAGAGCCTCTTGCTAATGGTCAAAAAGGAGAGCACAAAGGTTGGCTTGAAACTCAACATCAAAAAAACTAAGATCATTGCATCCAGCCCCATCACTCCTTGACAAATAGAAGAAGTCGTGGAAGCAGTACAGACTTCACATTCCTGGGATCCACAGAGGAGACCCAGCTGAGCTCTGAGCAGGAGCAGGAGAGAGAGCTGTTAGATAGGTGAGTGGTTTTTTCCTTAACTTGCTTT
>NW_015192425.1:0-4066 GCF_001447785.1 Gekko japonicus | reverse complement strand
TGTACCTGAATAAAACTTGGTCTTGAAGAGGTTTCCGGCTTTGATGAAGGAGGACGCAGGGACTAGGAGCTCTGAGCGTCTGACTACTTTTTCATCTCAAACAAGGTCCAATATCGACCAAAGTTCTTCCACGAAGAAAGAACTTTAGCAAGGGACTTGGGCTTTCCACCCAGAGAAGTGGCAACTCTCTGGGAGCAAGGACAGCTGTCCTGAGGCAAGGAGGTGAAAGGACCCAAGACGGCGAGAAGAATCGACCGCCTGGGATTAGCCGAGACACGAGACAACCAACGGGGGAAAAAAAGAAAAATAGAACGGATTGGCCGAAGCTAAGTATTGTTATAAAACTTTAAAATATCCAAAACTAACATAGTTCAAGACAAAGAGTATTTTTTGAGTAAATCAACGTGTAGAAAGCGGGGTAAAGCTGGAAAGTAGTGTTGGATCTAACTAGGCTATAACGAGATATCCAGTGTGAGCTAAAGACGAGAGGGGAAAGAACGCGGAATTAAAATATAATTGGGAAAATATAGGAAAACAAATAATAGATACAAATTATATAGGGTAAAAATAGGAAGTGATATATGTTAATTACCTACAGCTGTTGGTATTTATCCCTTTAAAAGACCCAAACGGAGAGCAGTGAGCGAGTTGCCCGGTAAGGAGCGGCCCGAGTGAGGTGCTTACCAGGAAGGAGGAGGAGGGGCTCGTCGGCGAGATCGGGGAGGAAGCTGTCAGCAGCGCCTGCGCCTGCGTCGAGGACACGCCCAGAGAAGCGCTACCTGCGTGGGGGGAGCGTCGTCTGCGTCGTTTGCGTCCAGCGAGTGCTGTGCTGCGCGCGCCCGGAGGAGCGTTGAGAGTCGCCGTTTGCATCGAGGGAGGTGATTTAGGAGAGCGCCGTTGCGCTTGTGGTGAGACTACGTCTGGAGAAGTGTCACTTGCGTGGGGATAACGTCGTTTGCGTACACCCAGTGCTGTGGGTGATCGGAGGTGCGCCATTTGCGTTTAAAGATGGCGTATGTAGCGAGAGAGACTTAATTAGCTCTAAAGAATCGTTGAGTCTGCCCGATAGAGACTGAAGACCAGGAGTGCCGGTGAAGAAGGGACATACGGAAGCGACGTAATTGGCTATAAAGGATAGGAAGGAAGGAGAGAAAGTACTAATAACTATAAAGTGCAAGGTTGGAACTAAAGAGAGAGGGGGAAAAAAACCCCCAAAAAAACCAAGTTAAAAAATTAATAAAGGGCTAACAAGTAGAGAGCTTTAGTGGTAAAAATAGAAAAGAAAAAAAAACACAGGAAATTAAAGGGGAAATTACTAGTGAATAGACTAGGCAATGGAAATGCTTTAAAGGCATAGTATCACTAAAGACATAAATATATTGAACAAACTTTAAAAAGCGCTGAGGAAAGTAAGAAGTAGTGACTATCAGTAGAAAACAGAACAGCCAACTACTATCACTAACTTACCTATTTAATACTAACTCGAGAAGCTAAATAAAATGGCATCAGGTACACAGAAAAAAATAGGAACACCATCACCCAGTCAAGGGAGTGGTTTAGCTCAATTAAAGGCGGGCACCCAATTAGTATCACTTTCAGACCTACAAACGATAATGTCAAATTACCTTCAACAAGCGGCACAACAGACAGGAGAAGCTATTAAAAAAGAAATAGACCCACTGCGTGAGAAAATTAATGAAATTTCAGAGCAAATAAAATCAGACACACTAGAGATAAAGGCAGACATAAAAAAAATCATTGAAAATACAACAGTGCTAGAAGAAAAGGTCGAAGATATAGATCAAGAAGTCCAGGAGGTTAAAACAAAAGTGGACATGTTGGAGCAAACAATGATTGTACTAGAAATGGAAAAAGCTGAAACTATGCTGCGATTTCAAAACGTAAGTGAGAAAGTAGAAAGAGATCTAAAAGAAGTACTAGTGAAAACAATGGCAGAACAACTAGAGTTGGAAAATGAAAAAGAAATCTATGAGGATATAGAAACGATACAACGAAAAAATTCTAACTACACGAGAAAACATAAACTCCCAAGAGAGGTACATGTTAAGTTCCATAAGAAAAAAACGAGAGATCAAATTATACACGCAGTAAACGATAAAAAACTAATCATAATGGGAGCGGAAGTAAAAGTACTTAAAGAAATTCCTTGGAGGGTGAGGGAGAAACGCCGCTATTATGACATACTTACTAGTCTCTATGCTTAAAGAAATTCCCTGGAGGGTGAGGGAGAAACGCCGCTACTATGACATACTTACTAGCCTCTTAAGGGAAAACCAAATACAATATAGATGGTTGGTACCTGAAGGTGTTTTATTTACCTATAAAACACGAAGATTCAGAATAGATTCCATTTTCAAACTGGAAAATTTCCTCGAGAAGGAAGGGGAAGATTGGGCTGGCAGAGAGTTAGAAAAGAAGAGAAAGAAGAAGAAGAGAAAAGTAATAAACAAGCCAGTGCAACAGGCCGAGATGAGGATCTGGGAACGCAAGGAATAGAAGTTTACAAGGAAAAAAAGAAACAGCAACTAAGATACAAAACGGAATCCCAAATAAGAACCAGATTGCAATTGAGGAATATAGTAAAGGCAAAAAAAGATACACAAGATGGCCACTAAAAAATTATCCTTATTGTCGGTGAATGTTAACGGGCTGAACAGCCCACAGAAAAGGAAAAAAATTGTTTCATCAAGTAACAAAATTAAAATTAAGTATCGTATGTTTACAGGAAAGAACATAATAAATATCTGGACTGTAAAAAACTTGGTGTAGCATTTATAGCCTCTGATTTGGAAAAAAAAAAAAGAGGTCTGGTGACCTATGTAAAGGAAAATTTAAACCCAGAACTCATATGTAAAACAAGAAATGGGAGAATTTTGGTGGTAAAAATTAGATATAATGGGAAAGAAGTTTACATAGTTAACATATACGCACCAAATCAAGAACACGAATCCTTTTACAAAGAGTTGAAAGAAATACTATCGAGAGAATGCCCAGGAGATATACTGATTGCGGGAGACTTCAATGCGGTGTTTGATGATAAAGATGATAGGAAAAGAATTAAAAAAGCAGCAAGAAGTGGCACGTTACTGCCAAAATCATTTTTACAAATGGCAGAAGAGCTTAATCTAATAGACATCTGGAGAACAAGAAATCCAGCCAAAAAGGATTACACTTTTTTCTCTGCTAGATTTGGAGCATGGTCCCGTATAGATATGGTTTGGCTAAATGTGGAAATTGCAAAAGATATACTGGAAGTGGAAATTCTGCCAAATACATATGCAGACCACAATCCAATGCTGATTTCGTTGAGTGAAGGAGTTAAAAATACAAGATGGAGGATGAATGGAAATCTCCTGCAAGACAAAAAAATTGTAGAGAAGGTAAAAAGAGATATTAAAGACTTCATTAAAATAAACAGAACGGAAGAGGTATCACTCAATACGGTTTGGGACACTTTAAAAGCATATGTAAGGGGTTTGTTCACGACACAAGACATTTGGAAAAGGAAACAAAAAAGAGAAAAATATAGAAACTTGACAGAGAATTTAAAAAAGGAAGAACAAAGACTGAAAATAGATGGAAATTTAAGAGAAGCAAGAGTAAAAATAAAATTATTACAACACCAGGTTAATATACTCTTGACACAAGAAATAGCTAAGAAGATCGAATATGCAAAATCCTATTACTTTGAAAACGCAAATAAGCCAACGCGTTGGCTGGCATATAGATTGAGAAAAGAAAGTGAAAAGAGAGCAATCTCCGCACTGAAAAACGAAAAAGCAGAAATAGAATACACGAATGACAAAATAAAAAAAGTGGTGGAAGACTTTTACCTAAAACTCTATAGTCAAGAAAAAATAGATGAAAAAGAGGTTCAAGATTACCTGGAAGTAAATAATACAAAGAAATTTACGGAAACACAGAGGATAGTATTAAATGAAACAATTACGATGTGCGATATAATGGACGCTCTAGGAAAGCAAAAGAAAAAGAAATCACCAGGGCCAGATGGAATTACGGCAGAGTTCTATCAAAAATTTGAAAA
>NW_015192424.1:0-4961 GCF_001447785.1 Gekko japonicus | reverse complement strand
TTTCCCCAAATCCAACTGTCTAGTGATAATAACCCAAGGCCTTGTTTCGCTGACTGCGTTTTATCTCTTCTAAACCAATTAGTTAAGGCTGGGTACAATGCCGAATCAGATCCCATCAATCATTCGACAATTTCATTTAGAATAATAGAAAACCAAGAATAAAAAAAAGCAACTGCTCCGACAGACTCGGGGAGATGGCGGCCTGATGGCACCTGGTATTGAAAGATACTGTCTGGCTTGATGGTCCTTTAACATGTAGTCGTGGGCGGCTTCACTTGTTCCTGTTCCCAGTGATGTTCCACATGTCTGTGCTGTCAACTTGATCTCCTGAATGTCTGACAGCTCATCCACGTGTTCAGTTGGTTACTGTTATATTCATTCATTCATTCATTCATAGACCATTATTGGCATATCAGAAGTCATAAAACAAATTAGAACATTGTACCATAAAAAAAATAAATTAGGAGCTGTGGTGGCTCAAGTGGTTAAGACGCTGAACTGCAGGCTGTGGAAGGTCAGTAGTTCAACAGTTCGAGACCCGGGTGCCGCATGGTGGAGTGAGCTCCCATCTCTAGTTCCAGCTCCCGCCAACCTAGCAGTTTGAAAGCAAGAAATTGCAAGTAGATAAATAGGTACCCCTTCAGTGGGAAGGTAACAGCGTTCCATGCGCCTTGGTGTTTAGTCATGCCGGCCACATGACCACGGAAACGTCTTCGGACAGCGCTGGCTCTTCGGCTTTGAAACGGAGATGAGCACCGCAACCCTAGAGTCGGATTCGACTGGCTTTCGAGCAAGGGAACCTTTACCTTACCATAAAAATTAAGGTCCAAGATTCCATATAAATTAAGTGCAGTCAAGAATAGTACTATCTAAAATTTTGTTCTTTAAGAACTTCTATGAGAAATTTGTCAACATCATTGGTGATCTCAGGGACCAAGTCATTCAAAAGCAATTGGCATCTTGACTTATTACTCATAATGTTTAGGATGAAGCCAAGTTAAAAGCAATTTTTCACGAGGTGAATCATATAGGGGGACATTCAATCATTGTATGCTCAATTGCTTGCTATTGTTTCTTCAACCACTTGATGGCACAATTGCAAAACCCATGAGCCAGGGAACATGGAACGGTGGCACATGTAACTGCTGCAGCAGTGTGCAGCAGAGCGGGTAAGAAACCTGTGGAAGCCCAAGCACGCAAACAAACTCACATTCAGTGTCTCTTATAGTTTGGCTCTCGGTTGCATTTGTCCTGGAGCTCTGCTGCATGTTGGAATTTTCAAGTCCTTAATCGCTGTATCGCCTCCCCTCCACAGCAACCCGTTGGCTTTGCCAATTGCCAAACAAGACAGCTTGTTGGAAAGAGACACCATGTTCAAAGACGTTGGTAAAGGTTCCAGGAAGAAGCAGCCACACGATAACGCCTCCGAAAGCATCCCGGCGAACAGCATGGCAAAACCTGAACAGGTAATATGTGTGTCCAATGTCTTAGATTCCGAGCTCTGGAAAATATGAGTGTTGTTACTTTCAGTTGAATCCAAGCATTCTAATAATTGACGTAGTACCCCTCAGGTGGAGTTCGTTGTGGGAACGTCAGGATAGGCATTTGTCCGTATGGTCAGGATGGTGGGGTAGCATCTGATAACTGATCCAAAAATGTGATGGCGAGGCTCTGGGCAAGCACATAAGGTTGCCAACCTCCAGGTGGAGGCTGGAGATCTCCTGGAGTTACAACTTATCTCCAAACTACATAAATTTCTTATTTATTTCTTACCTAAAACATTTATCCCACTTCTCCTGGAGGAAATGGCTGCTTTGGAAGGTAGACTGCATTGCGTTATACACTGCCAAGGCCCCTCCCCTCCCTAAATCCCACTCTCCAAGACTCTACCCTCAAATCGCCAGGTATTTCCGAACCCAGAGCTGGCAACCCTACTGAAGCACACCTGCAGATGTCGTCTAGATATCTAATAAGTGACATGTGCCCCTCACCTGCGGATACTTAAATCTGCAAATTGGGGCCGCACCAAAGCCAAACAGATTTTTCTGCAAACTTGGGGGATTTCACAGGTTTGCAGAAAAACCTGAAATGTTTCAAAATATACATTAGGGGTTTAAGCTGCCCCGAATACACAGACAACACACTTACTGGAGGAGCTGGTGGCAGCCGCTGCAGGGATCCACTCTGGGCCCAGCCACGGCAGACTCCGGGAGCTACTCTGGGCCCTGCTGTGGTAGCAGCAGATGCGGGGAGCCTCTCCAGACCTATCTGTGGTGCTGACCGATACCAGGAGAGGCTCTGGGCCTGGCCGCTGCTGCAGAAGATACAAGGAGAGGCTCTGGGTCCAGCCACCATAGCAGAGGACTCCAGGAGCCGCTCCAGGCCTGGCCACAGCACTGGAGGACTCTGGGAGCTGCTTGGGGTTCAGAGTGGCTCCCAAGCCCTGCCACTGCCACTGCCAGGCTTTAAGGTGGGTGGTGGGGCCTGGAGTTGCGCCAGGCTTGGAGATGGCAGAAGAGATATAGTCTCCCTGCAGGTCTTGCAGGCCTACCACCACCCTACTTCTTATGCATCTTCATTGGTTGTTGATTTGATCTTGGCACCATTTGACATTGAAAACATGATCTAGGCTGTGTCTAGGCTGTCTGGAGGGCACTTCCTCCCATGTGTTTCCCGTATGTCACAAGCTCCTCTGAGAAGTCCATGCTTAGATCCTCTCAACCTGATAGCTGGCTTTAAGGCACCACGGACAACCAACATTGCCAGCCAACAGGTATTACAACTGATCTCCAGATGACAGAGATCAGCCCCCCTGGAGAAAATGCCTGCTTTGGAGGGTGGAGTCTATGGCGTTATACCGCATGGAGTTCCCTCCTTAGGCTCCACCCCTAAATGTCCATGGATTTCCCAGCCTGGAGCTGGCCACCCTTGTTTAAGGCCTTCCCTGTGGGCTTCTTCTTTGTGGAATTCCTTCTCTCCCTTCGGAATCGCATCTGGACCACTCTCTTCTAAGCTCCCAGCAATCGGCTAAGGAGTTCTGTGGACTGCTGGGACAGATGATTATGCACACTGGGATTTTGTTTGAGCTGTTTTGCTCTTTTAACATTTTTGTAGTGCAATTCAAAGTCACTCCAGTCTAAGGCTGTTGATTTCCATGGCCTTAGATGAGAGGAAGTCGGCATAGGGTTGTCCTGCAAGTCATTTCCCTTAATAATTACCATGTACTACATCGGTATTACATCCTTTTACTATTCTTACTTTTTAGATTAGCGTCTGCGGGAAATACATCTCTGGGCATAACTCCTCATCAGCTCTGGGTTGGGAAATGCCCTGGAGATTTTTGGGCCTTAGATGAGAGGAAGTCGGCATAGGGCTGTCCTGCAAGTCATTTCCCTTAACAATTACCATGTACTACATCTGTATTACATCATTTTACTATTCTTACTTTTTAAATTAGCGTCTGCAGGAAATACATCTCTGGGCATAACTCCTCATCAGCTCTGGATTGGGAAATGCCCTGGAAACCACCTGCAGCCACCCCTACTGCAAGACTTAAAGGGCCCTTTGAATCTTGCAGGGGGGGGAGGGACAGGGGTGGCCACGTGCACCTGCACTCCAAGCCGTGAACACTCCAAGCCGTGCACCTGCACTCCAAGCCGTGAAGCTGTAAAGGGACCCTTTAAATGCTTTTGGGGGCTGTGTGCCTGCACTTCAAGTCACGGATTCGTGGCTTGCAGTGCAAGCACGCACAGCCTCCTCCCACTTCTTCCCAAAAGCATTTAAGGGGACCCTTTAAATGCTTTTGGGAAGAAGTGAGGGGTGCCGGTTCCCAATGTGATGATGTCACTTCTGCATGATGCCATCATGTTTGGGACAGCCCCACCCCCTCCAGTAATGCCCCCCAAAGTCCCCCACCGGGGACTTGGAAGGACCTGGCAATCCTACGTCGAGCTCACCCTCCAAAGTAGCTTCTCCAGGGGGAATGATCTTGCTTTCCCTGGAGATCAATTGAAATAGCGGGAGATCTCCAGGTGCCACCTGGAGGTTGTCAACCCTATCCCCAGTGCCCAGTTGGGATAACATTCTCCCCCAAGGGATCCTACCTGCCATTTTAAATTCTTGATGGCAGAGCGAGCGCAGGGATTCCACACCTGCTGGCTTCCGTCACACAGAAAGTGTTGCTCCGCATTAAATGATGGATTAAAAGCAGGACTGTAGAACCTCACAACTTCAGAAACACAAGTGGATTTTCCCCATATGGGGAAATGTTATTGACAGAATCTGAACCAGTGAAAGGAAAAATAAAAAGTGTGCCGTGCGTGGACACAAAAACGGTCATAAATGTAGGAAGGGTGCGCTTCGTCGGGAGAAACGTTCAAATTGCTCCAAGTCGGCCGTTATTTCATCAGCTGAAATTTGACCAGATCATAGGTGTTCAAAAGTATTTTTGAATCACACTGGCAGTTGTGGAAAAGCAACACATACAGACATTTTAAGCCAGTGCTCTATAAAATCACAGCCATGGTAGAATATAACACCAGAGGTTGGATCCTATGAATGAGCACAGGTTGTTTGCAGGGACGGATCTTCCCCACTTTTTGTGTCCTTTACCCCAGGAGTCCCTTGTGACTCCCAAAAAGAGGGAATGGACTGTTACTCCATGCTACATGTCATATTTGGCCTATGAGGGTCCTCTGACCACCCCCATCCTTTTTTTCAATCGTCACAAGTTTAGTGGAATGGGGAATGTTGACAAGGTCTGATATGCTTGCAATTAGTAGGGGCCACACACACCCCCCCCACACACACACATTATTACTAAGCCCAATCGCATCTGTGAGCCAAGATGGACTTAAAAATATGTTTCTGGAAGACAATTTGAGAAAGGAGAAGCACCTACTTAAGATTAGGGCATCAAATTATTAACTTCTTTCCTTTTTTCTTTCTTTTTCGTTTTGGCA
>NW_015192423.1:0-14301 GCF_001447785.1 Gekko japonicus | reverse complement strand
CCTATCGCATGGCTTATTTGACGTCTCATTCTATCGATTGCGTCGATTTACACTGTGCAATCTACCTTGTGTCTCCTTGAAAAAAAGTAGACGATGAGTAAATATTGCCCGGTTGAGCTGAACGATGCAGCTTGTATTTGGCATTCGACAGAGCTGAATGGAGAAGAGGTATCCGATTGGTAAACTCTGCTGATGAATATCCATTCAGGCTCTCTCTCTGTGTGTGTGTAACATGCCATCAAATCACAGCCAATCTTCAGCAATCCCATGGAGTTTCAAGGCAATAGACAAAAGAGGTGGTTTGCCAGTGCTTTCCAATTCGGTGTAGTGGTTAGGAGTGTCGACTCTAATCTGGAGAGCCGGGTTTGATCCCCCACTCCTTCACATGCAGCTCCTGGTGTGTCCTTGGGTCAGTCACAAGTTCTGTCAGAGCTGTGCTCTCACAAGCAGTTCTCAAAAGGGCTCTCTCAGCCTCACCCACCTCACAGGGTGTCTGTTGTGGGGAGGGAAGGGAAAGGAAAGGAGATTGTAAGCCGCTCTGAGACTGCTTCAGGTAGTGAAGGTAAAGGTAAAGGTGCCCTCGCTCGAAAGCCAGTCGGGTCCGACTCTAGGGTTACGGTGCTCATCTCCACTTCAAAGCCGAAGAGCCAGCGCTGTCCGAAGATGTTTCCATGGTCATGTGGCCGGCATGACTAAACACCAAGGCGCATGGAACGCTGTTCCCTTCCCACCAAAGTGGTCCCTATTTATCTACTTGCAATTTCTTGCTTTCGAACTGCTAGGTTGGCAGGAGCTGGAACTAGAGACGGGAGCTCACTCTGTCATGCGACACACTCGGGTCTCGAACTGCTGAACTACTGACCTTCCACAGCCTGCAGTTCAGCGTCTTAACTACTTGAGCCACCGCAGCTCCAGGTAGTGAAGGGTGCAATCTCTTCTTCTCTTCCTATGCATAGCAACCCTAGAATTCCCGATCGGCTGCCAATTCAAATACTAAACAGGGCCGACCCTGCTTAGCTTCTGAGATCTGATGAGATCAGGCTAACCTGGGCCATCCAGGTCAGGACTGAGGCTGTATCGATACAGACAAATTAAAAACCAAAGCCGTGGTCCATGCCTCTGTACATACACCTGTATGAATGTAGAGGAATCAGTGTAAGTGTCAAACCATGCTTCGCTTTGCCCAGTTTAGTTTCCATAGTTATCGGGGGAAGGGAATGTCTGCAGAGAGGGGGGCTGAGTGAATTAGTGAGAGAATGGGACCTTCTAGAAGTCGTAACTTTCTTCACAAGTCACGCCTCCTTTCCCTTCTTTTCCTTTCCCAGGGTAAGGTGTCCTTGAGAGTTTCTCTGTACCAGGCAACGTTAGGCATGGCGTGAATGTGATGTATGCATGGGGGCAGGAAGGGGCTTGGATTCAAATTATCTATCTTAAGCTTGTACCTGCCAAAAGTCTTCAGTTCTAACACAGTGACGTTCTGGATCTTGCACACATCTCAATAAACTCATCACTGCCAAGAGAGAGTTGTCGAGTGTAACTGGACTGGGGGGGTGGGGTCTGACAGTAAATCTCAACAGAGTTCTATCCACACTGGTAAATGTACACCACAGCACATGGAGCAGCTATTGAGAATGTTGGGTTGGTTCCAGAGGGTCACGTGCAAAATCCCACCACGATACGGATCTTTCTTCCCTCCCCCTTCCCATTGCATTCCACTGAACTCTCCCAAGTTCTGTTCTTGGAGATCAGGGAACTCTCAGGAATACTGTGGAAGGTGATGGGTAAGGGAGTGTTTGCGGTAGAACTGGAGACTTGGTTGAAAATTACACACCACTTCCTTGGCCGACCATCAACGGTGGATTCAGCCCAGTTGGTCCTTTCCAGCTCTCCCCGCCTGGATGCAAAGGACTTGAGCATAGACCTTTAGTTGATTCGCCAGGTGTCCTTTTTGATGTTCTCCAGTTTGGAAACCACTGGTGCGTATAAAGTGCTGACAAGTTGCAGCTAACTTATGGCAACCCCAGCAAGAGGTTTTCAAGGCAAGTGAGAAGCAGAGACGGGTTGCCATTGCCTTCCTCTGCAGAACCTTCCTTGGTGGTCTCCCATCCAAGACCTACGGTGAGTTGGTGACCGCAGCATGGGACTTGCGAGGCAAGTGAGAAGCAGAGGTGGTTTTCCATTGCTGCCTCTGCAGAGCCCTCCTTGGTGGTCTCCCTTCCAAGTCCTGACTTATGGTGACCCAGCGAGGAGCTTTCGAGGCAAGCGAGAAGCAGAGGCAGGTTGCCATTGCCTTCCTCTGCAGAACCTTCCTTGGTGGTCTCTCATCCAAGACCTACGGTGAGTTGGTGACCGCAACAAGGGACTTGCGAGGCAAGTGAGAAGCAGAGGTGGTTTTCCGTTGCTGCCTCTGCAGAGCCTTCCTTGGTGGTCTCCCTTCCAAGTCCTGACTTATGGTGACCCAGCGAGGGGCTTTCGAGGCAAGCGAGAAGCAGAGGTAATTTGCCATTGCCTTCGCAGAGCCTTCCTTGGTGGTCTCCCTTCTAAGTACCGCCCCTGCTGAGCTTCAGAATTCTGATGAGACTGGGCTATACCATGCCACCCTCCCTCCCTGGAAACCAGTTATGTATGACCAATCCCCATGAGGATGGGATAACATTGAAATGACCCAACCACATGGGCAGAGGACAACCTCATGAGCCTTTTCGATGGAATCGGCACCGCACCAAGGTGTGCTATGTTGCATGGGGGAAAGCTGGGGCTAGTGGTCCTCACCCAGGGCAGTCTTAGTGATTTCGGGGCAGGAGCCCAGAATCTCTGCCGACTGACATCCCTCCCTCCAGCAGGGCCAATCAAGAGGTGATTCTAGTCACCCTGGCCTGGATAGCCCAGGCAAGCCCGATCTCATCAGATCTCAGAAGCTAAGCAGGACCGACCTTGGTAAATATTTGGATGGGATACCTCCGTGGAATACCAGGGCTGGTACACAGAGGCAGGCAATTATCGAGCCACCTCTCTGAAAATGTCCTGGCCCCAGTAGGGGTGGCCAGAAGTCACCATGACTTCTGGGCATGCAAGCAAATACACACAGGGAAAGTATATGTACACAGAGGTCACAGAAAACAGAATGGCAGCTTGCTGACACAAGGCCAGTGGGAGCGACCACCACTGTGACCCAGCTGCTTAAACCCCATTTGGGATTGGTACGCATGGCAGCAGATGTGGTAGCCGACTCTCGATTGGGAGGGGGCAGGGCTGTGGCCCCTTACCCAGTGTGGAGCCCAGGGCAACTGTTCTGGTTGACCTTTAACTAAGACTGCCTGTTACGTCCGCTGACCGCCACTAGGCGCCAGCGTTGCATTGCCGAGCTTAACTCCAGAAGAACAATAGGGACTAGGCTCCTGGATTTTCCTTGGGGAACCAATAGGGACTTTGGCGGGAGGTTTAAACCCACCAATAGTATCTAGGGGTGTTCCCAGGCACTGTATATAGTTGGCCACCCGGCCGGTATTCTGTGTTCTAGTTGTGTACCAGTAAACCATGCTGATCACTACATCCGTTTCTGTGGTTTCTACATGTGTCTAACCCACTACACAACACTGCCCCTGTCTCCACCCACCTGATTGGACCCTTTGAAACAAGTGATTAACCCATGGGATTCACTGCCACAGGAGGTGGTGGTGGCTACAAGCATGGACGGCTTCATGAGGGAATTAGATAAGCATATGGAGCAGAGATCCATCAGTGGCTATTAGCCACAAGGTATAGATAGGGACTCTCGGTCTGGGGCAAGTGATGCTCTGTCTTCTTGGTGCTTTGGGAGGGGGCAACAGTGGGAGGGCTTCTAGTGTCCTGGCCCCACTGCTGGACCTCCTGATGGCACCTGGTATTTTTGGCCACTGTGCGACAGAGTGTTGGACTGGATGGGCCATTAGCCTGATCCAACATTGACTTCTCTTATCTTCTTAATTTCATATCTGTACAGGAGCTGCTTTTAAGTAAATGCCTCTCGCGTGGCAAGAGAGATGTCAAAAGGGTATTTGTGCAGGGGGTTCTTTTAATCAAAGCAAAACTGAATCACTGGAGCTGAGAATTAAAAAGCGTCTTCCTTCCTTCCTTCCTTCCTTCCTTCCTTCCTTCCTTCCTTCCTTCCTTCCTTCCTTCCTTCCTTCCTTCCTTCCTTCCTTCCTTCCTTCCTTTCTAAAGGATTTTTCTTTCTGGAAAAAGAAAGAGGCACAGGAAAGGGGATGCTAATGATACCTTTCCATCTCAAGTAGAAGGTAGAGTAGATGGGCGTGTGTGATTTTTACTAATTCTCCAAAGTGTAGGAGTTTTTGTTTGGTGTAGTGGTTAAGTGCGCAGACTCTAATCTGGGAGAACTGGGTTTTATTCCCCACTGCACTTGCAGCTGCTGGATGACCTTGGGCAAGCCATAGTTCCGTCAGAGCTGTTCTCTCAAGGACAGTTATGGAAAGAGTTCTTTCAGCCTCACCCACCTCACAGGGTGGGGAAGGGAAAGTAGTTTGTAAGCCGCTCTGAGACTCCAAGTGAAGTGCAGGGTATAAATCTAATCTCCTCCTCCTCCTCCTCTTCTTCTGTCAGCTACCTCACACTTCTTTTCGAATCTCAGAATATCCTTCAGGATGTCCAGGTGGAACTTTGAGCACATACGCACAGTCATTGCAATGTACCGTATTTTTTGGACCATAAGACTCACTTTTTCTTCCAAAAAAAGTGGGAGGAAAAGTGAGTGCGTCTTATGGACCAAAGGTTCAGAATATTTTTTCCCCTGTTTTCCTTCTTTAAAAACTAGGTGCGTCTTAAGGTCAGGTGCGTCTTATGGTCCGAAAAATACGGTAATTTGCTTAACTGATTGATCGGTTAAAAAGTAGACAGCCTATTAACTTTTTAAATTGTAGTTTGGGGTTGCGTTGTCCTAACACAGCAGAGAAGAGGCATGAAGAATTTTGATAAGGTGGAGAGCCGTGTAAAAAGAACACTTTGGTGTAGTGGTTAAGTGTGCGGACTCTAATCTGGGAGAACCGGGTTTGATTCCCCACTCCTCCACTTGCACCTGCTGATGTGACCTTGGGTCAGTCACAAGCTCTGGCACAGCTGTCCTTGAAAAAGAGCAGTTTGTGTCAGAGTTCTCTCAGCCCCACCCACCTCCCAGGGTGTCTGCTGTGGGGAGGGGGAGGGAAAGGCGTTTGTAAGCCGCTCTGAGACTCCAAGTGAAGGGCGGGGTATAAATCCAATCTCTTCTTCTTCTTCTTCTTCTTCTTCTTCTTCTTCTTCTTCTTCTTCTTCTTCTTCTTCTTCTTCTTCTTCTTCTTCTTCTTCTTCTTCTAATGCCGAACTGTAGTGAACTGTTTTCCCGATACATGCATAAAATTAAAAATAAAGAGCTTTTAGGTTCCGGCTAACCAGGCACTTCAGTCAGAACGAAGCTTCCGATTTTATATCTATAGAAGAAAACTACCGCTTACATTTGATTTGCACCTTTGAAAAAAGCATATATATTTTTAATAGAAGCTTTTCAACTGAAATCTTGGGGTTCTGAAAATGATTTGTTTAATCTTTTTTTATTTCATATAGTCACTGTTTCCTCTCTGATAACCATCCCTTCCTTGCAGTTATCTTTTTTTTTAAATTGGAGTATAGAAGTCGTTATGAGTTTATTTCCCCCCTTCTTCTATTCATTGGCTTTTTAAAATACGGTGGAAAAAAGTTACCTTTTTTGCTTCTTCTTTAACTAGTGGTCCCTCTAGTGGCACCACCGCAGCAATGCCGACAGAGAGGAAAATATTTTAAAATAGAGCCGAAACATCTAATAGTAACGACGGGTTGATTTGGCTTTGCTTCATTTCTTACCGAAAGCACCGAGAACCCGACCTTCTGAAGAACAGGTTCTCAACAGAGGAGAAACTATTGTTAAAAGCAATATCAAGAAACACAGAAAGCGTGAGGGCAAAGGCGTGGGTCACTTGAAAATAGACTGAGAAGAGGGCCCCGTCTGCACGTCCTGTGGCAAAATAATAACCAGGAGTCTTGTGGTACCTTGAAGATCTTATTTCGATAGAAGCTTACATGGACTAGAGCCCTTTTCATCAGGTGCAAAGAAGCGGCTGCTAGTCCACGAAACAGACTGCTGGAATAAAATGTTTTCCGTCTTTGAGGTGCTCCTAGAATCCTGTTCGCTTTTTAAGAGGGAAAGGCCTTTGTGCCTTAAAGTCCTTACAGTGCTTGTTTGCTAATTTTGCCTGGAGTTTCGATCCTAAGCCCCCAAGCATTTATCCTTTTCCCCAAGAACAATCCTTGCACTGTTTTAGATTTTTCCATCCTCATCTCTTTTTGCCCGCATTTCCCCTCAATATTCTTCCGCACGGGTCTTGCAAACGCCTGGGCCCTCTAACTTCCCTTCTTCTTTTTCGTCCTTGTCAGCAACAGAACAGACACCTCCGGTCCAGATGCATCTTTTCATTTTTTTAAAAAAAATCTCGCTTACCATTCCTGAGCTATCTCCGTCGATTTCCCCCCCTCCCTCTCCCCACCCCAGTTTAATTGTGTTTGTACTTCCAGGGAAGGGAAAAGATACTAACCCCAAAATGACCATTGAGGCTTCTATTGCTTTCCCCCCTATCTTTCTTCGGGAAGTTTTTATGCGGGTAGATGGAGCTTGTTCTTTGGGGATCTCAGTCAACTTCTCTTTTTCTGCATTTAATCCCCTTCCCTAGTGATAGCCTAAGGGTGCCTCCGCTAAACAATTAATGCGAGGCATCTCTTGGGAATCTAATGGGCATTTAGCAATAAGTTCACTTCCAGTGAATGGTATAATGTGATATTTTGACAAGGGATAGAGTGCGGTTCAGGAAGGGTGACGAGTGCCATTCCTCCTGCTTTCCCAAAACAAATCATGATAAATTCTCTGGATTATTTCCTTGGTTCAGCATTGTAGGGTACGGCAGGATTTGTCTCCGCGCTTTAGTTGTTGCATGGTAGCAGGTTGATCTGTGATTTCTGTGTTATCCTCCGTGCCGTTCCCCTTCCTTCACATAACATACAAGTCACCCTCTATTAGGGGAAATGCAATTTAGTGTGACATTTGATATGAAAGCCGCTAGTGAGGAAAGCCGTACCCGTGCAAGTGGTGTTCGTGTTAGGTTAATAAAAATTGATATTAACATACGAAACTATCACCAGGCAAAGGGGGATTTAGCGGGAAGCAGGTGAAGGTGAAGGTGAAGTCTCTTGCAGCAGCTAGACAGAGTCTTGGAACGTAGCTTGTTCTTTCCCCCTTTTGTCCCAGAATTATTGGCAGAAAAACCGGTATCTGTCTCATGGTCATCTTTACAGCAGTTGTAATAATGGGACTCAGGGAGTGGCTATTTGTCCACCTATTTGTGTCTTCTCTGGTGAACCCGGTCATGACTTAGAACCCGATGTTCTACTTTTACTACCTGTCACATAGTAAAACAGACAATGGATTCAAATCAGTCACACAGCGTGTCGAGGGGCTACCAGTGTTGGTTAGTGGTATTCTGCCCCTCAAGCCATGTTACAGGTGGTACCTAATATTTTCAGACTAATCTTAACCCTGTTTACACAAAAGAAAGTCCCATCGATTTCCTCGGGACTTGTTTCCAAGGAGGTGTGCTTCAAATTGAGTCCTTTGCCTTCTCTATATTTGCGATTACTCTTTTGGTACATGGTGTGTATGTGAGTTACAGGTGGTACCTAATATTTTCAGACTAATCTTAACCCTGTTTACACAAAAGAAAGCCCCATCGATTTCCTCGGGACTTGTTTCCAAGGAGGTGTGCTTCAAATTAAGTCCTTTGCCTTCTCTATATTTGTGATTACTCTTTTGGTACGTGGTGTGTATGTGTGAAGATGATAGATAGGGAGGGAGAGAGAGACAGAGACAGAGAGATAGATAGACGATAGATAGATGATGATGATGAAGATAGATGGATGGATGGATAGATGGATAGATAGATGGATAGATAGATGGATAGATAGATGGATAGATAGATGGATAGATAGATAGATAGATAGATAGATAGATAGATAGATAGATAGATAGACAGATAGATCTTTTGTTTGTTTATTTAGAACATTTTTATGCCTCCTTCCCACCCAGTCAGGGTCCACAAGGATATAGATATAGATGTGACTGTGTGTTTGCGATAATTTCTCCTTAACCTCTGCTGTTTGTAAAAAGAATAGTTTTGCACCAGTGTCACTGTTAGAAACCCATATATTTAGAACTGAATGATCGTTACAGGAAGGTGCCCTATTTAGAGAGGTTATGCCTACGTGCTTCTGGGAAAATCAATACTATGATACACTGTTTATCGCAATACCCCCTTTCCCCTCAAATGTGAGAGATTTGTGGATTATTCCATCTCTGTGTGGGATGGTAGGTGCCTAAGCAGGAGAAAAATTAGGTTGAGTTTTGTCTAAGGTACTTTGACTGTTGTGAAAAAGTTCATATATTATAGTCGGTAGAAAATGATTTCTCCCTCATGGATCACTGCCTTGACGTGGCGAGGGGGCTTGCGTGGTTCGATGAGGCTGTGGGCTATGCCGTGGAGGGCCACCCAGGATGGACAGGCCACAGCAGAGAACTGAAACCAAATGAGATCCACTGGAGAAGGAAATGGCAACCCACTCCAGTATCTTTGCCAAGAAAACCCCATGGACAGTATCAAAAGGCTAAAAGATATGATGCCGGAAGATGAACCCCTCAGGTCGGAAGGTGTCCAATATGCTACTGGGGAAGAGCAGAGGGCAAGTACAAGTAACCCCAGAAAGAGTGAAGCGGCTGGGCCAAAGCCGAAAAGACGCTCATCTGTGGATGTGTCTGATGGTGAAAGGAAAGTCCGATGCTGTAAAGAACAATACTGCATAGGAACGAACATGAAATTAAGCAAACTTTGGAGCACGATGGAAGACAGGAGGGCCTGGCGTGATGTGGTCCACGGGGTCGCGAAGAGTCGGACTCAACTGTGCAACTGAACAACAACAACAAAAAGAAAATGATTTTAAGAGGATTCGTCAGCCTGGTTTACGCAGATTTTAATGGGGCACGGCTCAGAACCCACAGGTTAAACTAACAGTATCGTTTAAGTAAGCTCAGTAAGTAAATATATTGAGGATCGCATGAGACAGAGAATCTGTGTTATATGTCCGGCGTGTTTGACTCAGTATTCACCGGCTGTGCTACCAACTGAGCTTTTAAAACGGGCCCGAGAAGGTCTGCAGGTAAACTGTACACAATGCTTCACTCGAGATTCCGTTTTGATATCTTCCTTTGTGCTTTTCTCCTTCATCAGAGTTTCTGGAAGTAAATAAGGTCAGTCTCGACTTTCTTCTTAACACAACAAAACAGCAGGGGGCGGCAAGGGGGGGGAGGAGGTATTGCATGTGGCTGGCATTTCTTCCACTAGTTCAACACACTTCTCCTCCGTAGGGTCCCGTCCCCCCCCCCAATTCCAAAAGGCAGTGATGGCATTATAAAATGTTTGTAACCGTGTGCCTCGAAAATGATGCTTTTTTTAAAAAAAGACTGTTCCGTGGAAGCAGGTGTAGCTAAGTCAAAAGAGATTAAAAAAGAGACTGTTTCGTGGAAGCAGGTGTCGCTAAGTCAAAAGAGAGGGCGGAAACGGAAATAAGATAAGGGGTTTTGTTTTCAGAAATCGTACCCGGTCCTTGCTATCGAGCAGGGTCTTCAACAGGGTGCCCCGGGTGCCATGGTGCCCACCGATGAGTTTGATTGGCCGCACTGACTTTTATTTATTTATTTATTGATTGATTTGATTTTTATCCCACCCTCGCACCGAAGCGGCTCAGGGCGGCTTACAACAGTAAAACCAATAAACAACACATCTAAAACAGTCTATAACAACACAATAAAATCGCAGTTTACACACAATACAACATACACATGGCGGCAACCATAAAGTGCTATCATGCTAGGTCTGGGTTATTAAATGCTTGGCAGAATAACTCCGTCTTCACCGCTCTCCAGAACTGGCGAAGATCCCGGAGAGCGCGAATCTCATGTGGGAGCTGGTTCCACAATGTTGGTGCAGCCAAAGAGAACGCCCTAGTTCTAGTAGTTGTTAACTTGGCGTCCCTAGGACCAGGGAGGACTAAGCGGTCCTGCGACTCCGATCTCAGTGCTCTCGGGGGAACATACAGGGAAAGGCGGTCCCGCAGGTAGACAGGCCCCAGACCATAAAGGGCTTTAAAGGTCATAACCAGCACCTTGAAGCGTATCCGGAACGCTATTGGCAG
The DNA here is from genome assembly GCF_001447785.1 of Gekko japonicus. NCBI lineage: Eukaryota > Metazoa > Chordata > Lepidosauria > Squamata > Gekkonidae > Gekko > Gekko japonicus. The sequence continues at coordinate 4,005 of NW_015192423.1, read as the reverse complement.
CCAGTGCAGCGCCCTCAGCACCGGTTGGATGTGTTCCCTCATAGGGGAACCCATGATTTCAAAAGAAATCAAAATGCTGCTCACAACAGGACAGGAAAGTACATACTGCACAAAAAATGCGTAGAGGTATATTTTCTCTCTGAGGAAACAATAGGACTTGAACAACTTCACTGTTCCATGAGGACCTTTGTAGTATAGTGTTTAGAAAGTCAGGCTAGGATCAAGGAGATGTCACCAAAGGATACTGGCTGACTTTGGGGCCAGATACATGGTCTCAACCATACCTACCTCTTATGGTTGTTGGGAGGATAAAATGAGAAGAACGAGATGTAAGCCATTTTAGGTCCCCTTTGAGTAGACAGGCAGCCCAGACAGGGAGGGTAGAACATTTCCCCCCCCCCTTTACAAAACAAAAGGGGTAAGAACCTCACTGAGCTATTACAGTCAGTGTGCTGTAATATTTGGGGTATTTGGCTAGGATTCAGGAGACTCAGGCTTGAATCCTGCCTCATCCACAGACGCATGCTGGGTGACTTGGACCAGTCTCACCTCATCATCCTTACTATATTACAGGGTTATCCCTGTGAGAATGAAATGGAGGACTGGAGAATGATGTAAATGGCTGTGGGGCCCCATTGGGGAGAAAAATTGTGGATGACATTTGGTATAAATCAATTTTGCCTCAGGCTGAACAACAAAGGATTCTCTCTCGTGCTTTTGCTTCCTCCTTCTGTATTTATAAAATATGTTGAGCAAAGGGTTGGAAAGCAGAGCGAGTGGGGGGATCCCTTACTCTGTAATAATGAAAGTATCCATCAGTGGAATGTTCAAAAATTGTTTGTAATAAGGAATATGATTGGGTGAGCCTGAGAGAAAAAGATGGTGTGCCAATTTTGTATGCCTAGTTTTATTTTCTCTTGAGCTATGCCTTCCAAAGACAACAAGGTTGGCCAGAGCAAAAATGAAGAATTATCTTTGAGGATCTTGGGCCAGGTCTCTGAAGCCCCCCCCCTTGCACCATTCCTGTCTTGAAGAAGGTCCTGCTCTCCCTCAGATTCCTGGCCACTGGATCTTTCCACGGAGTCAATGCAGAGGCCTTGGGGATGTCCCAGTCCTTGCTGAGCTGCTGCCTGTACTGCTTCCTGGATGTGATGCAGGCAGGGCCGGCCTGAGGGTTTTTTGCACACTAGGCAAGGCTAGCTTGTGGCATCCTCACCACAAATCTATATTTCTCCAATCTTCATTGCCATGCTTTTCAAGAGCCTGAACATGTGCAAAGCACACTTCTCCTGATACAGTGAAACAGAATTTCCTTAACCATTATATATAGGAAGGGGGGATGAGTTGCCAAGAAGGGCCAATTAGAGTGGAATGGGAATTACCAGTCCATACATACAGATAGAGGGTGAGCAGCAGTAAATGATCTTAGAGCATAATGAAGATCTTAAATAGATACAAGGATCAAACAAGAATAATAAGCTTAGTTACCATTTGTTTGGGTTCAGTTCTGGGGGGGAAACAGTGAAGGAAATAAATATGTCAAAATTGGAGATTGATGTATCCTTAATTGTGGAATGCTGAAAGTAATAAATCGAGTCCCTGCCATCATATTACAGACATGTTACTCATACTTACTGTTCTTACATTTTTATAAACTAAACTCCTAAGTACCAGAGTTTAAAACTGCCCAGGGATCTAAGATGCCCCGAAATCCCTGCTTCCAGATTTTCTGTACGGGTCTGGCCTTAACTGAGTTTTAGAGAGCAACTCTGTTGCTGATCACCACTTTAGGGTCAGGAAGCAATTTTTCTCCAGGCTAGTTTGGCTGGAGATCCTGGAGGATTTTTTTGTCCTCTTCTGGGCATAGAACAGGGGTCACCGGGTGTGTGCGGGGGAGGTATTTGTGAATGTCCTGCATTGTGCAGGGGGTTGGACTAGATGACCCTGGAGGTCCCTTCCAACTCTATGATTCTATGACTCTATGAATCAAGGAGTGCCCTTAAGAGAATAGTTCTGAAAGAATTAAGAAAGTCAAAAGTAAGTATTTTAAAGTCCTGTTTCAGTAGGAATTGAGATGAAAATTGCAACCACGTACGGTAGCTGGATTTTGCCCCCGTTTTTGAGCGTAAAAACAATGGTTGCCTTCTGTCGCACTTCTGACCACTACACCAAACCAAAGTGGTTCTCTTTCGGTTTCTTTTAAATAAGAAAGTCAAAAGTAAGTATTTTAAAGTCCTGTTTCAATAGGAATTGAGATGAGAATTGCAACCACGTACGGTAGCTGGATTTTGCCCCCGTTTTTGAGCGTAAAAACAATGGTTGCCTTCTGTCAAAAAAGTACAGATTTTCAGATGCTATATTTTAACATTGCTCGCATTGTAGTAAATCTCTTTTGACTTATAATAGCAGAGATCTTTCCTTTTCTCTGTTTAAACAGTACTTCGATTTACAGTAATATAACATTTTAAACGTTGCCATTGTTCTGCTGTTGGTATTTCCGAGCATTCTTGTGGCTTCCAAAGTGCACATCTGGCAGTATTATTGCTAGTTAAAGCACAATAAGTGTCTTTTTTATGGAGAGGGTGTCATAACGGTAGATATTGGCACAATAAGCATTAAAAACAACAACCACAAACTGCATTACAGCTCGGAGGAAGTTAATGTGCTGCCGAGATTTACCTGGGTGTGACTTTTACATACATGCAATTCACGAGGCTGAAACCGAGCACATGTGGCGCTCTAATTTACGGTAAGGTCTCAAATCACTCTTTACCATAGGATGGTTTCAAGTGTCCAATAAAGGTAAAGGTAAAGGTTCCCTTGCTCGAAAGCCAGTCGGATCCGACTCTAGGGTTGCGGTGCTAATCTCCGTTTCAAAGCCGAAGAGCCAGCGCTGTCCGAAGATGTTTCCGTGGTCATGTGGCCAGCATGACTAAATACCAAGGTGCACGGAACGCTGTTACCTTCCCACCGAAGTGGTACCTATTTATCTACTTGCAATTTCTTGCTTTCGAACTGCTAGGTTGGCAGGAGCTGGAAATAGAGACGGGAGCTCACACCATCATGCGGCACTCGGGTCTTGAACTGCTGAACTACTGACCTTTCACAGCCTGCAGTTCAGCGTCTTAACCACTTGAGCCACCGCAGCTCCTACAAGTGTCCAATAGTGCGATCCTAAACAGAGTGACACCTTTCAAAAAACCATTTGAAGTGGATGATTTTTTTAAATTTTATTTTTGCCTTCAAGTTGCAGATAACTTATTAGTAACCCTGCAGGGTTCAAATTATGGTGCTGGAGAAGACTCTTGAGAGTCCCTTGGACTGCAAGGAGATCAAATCAGTCAGTCCTAAAAGAAAGCAACCCTGACTGTTCCCTGGAAGGCCAGATACTGAAGCTGAAGCTCAGATACTTTGGCCACCCAATGAGAAGGGAGCCCTCACTGGAGATGACCCTGATGCTGGGAAAGACGGAAGGTCAAAGAAGAAGGGGACAGCAAAGGATGAGATGGTTAGACAGTGTTATCGATGCAACGGACATGAAATTAAGCAAACTTGGGAGGAGGACGGAGGACAGGAGAAGAAGAGGAGGAGGAGCAGGAGGAGGAGGAGATTGGATTTATACCCCACCCTTCACTCGGAGTCTCAGAGTGGCTTACAAACTCCTTTCCCTTCCCCTCCCCACAACAGACATCCTGTGAGGTAGGTGGGGCTGAGAGAGCTCTTTCGAGGACTGCTCTTTCAAGAACACTTCTGACAGAATGATGACTTTCCCAAGGACATCCAGCAGCTGCGAGTGGAGGAGTGGGGAATCAAACCCGGTCCTCCCAGATTAGAATCCTCCCAGTTAACCAAACTGTAGTGTGTCCATGGGTGTCGCAAAGAGTCGGACTCAACTGTGCGACTGAACAACAACAAAAGTGTTTTCAAGGCAAAAGACATTCAGATGTGTTCTACCATTGCCGACCTCTGTGTCACTTGCGACCCAGGACTTCCTTGGTGGTCTCC
>NW_015192422.1:0-4194 GCF_001447785.1 Gekko japonicus | reverse complement strand
TGACATTGCTCTGTGATGGTGAAAGAGAGCGACTGGCCTAAGATCACTTTGCAGCTACACTGAAGTCAGGAAATGAATTCCAGAAAATATGTGGTGTCTTGACTCCTTCCATTTCCAGCAGCTTTCACAGGAGACAGTTTATGAAATGGAATCTTGACGCTCTCCATTTTTAAACACCACAGTCAGATATTGTTGGGCAAGTGAGGAGTGGGGATAGGCCTGAAAAACTAGGCCTATTCCACTAGTCTTTGTCCCTATGTCTTCCTGCAGAATTCTGCAGACCAACCAGGGGCAGACACTGGATTCCATTGCACTTTCTTTACTTGTGTGTGTGGTGGGAGAGAGGGAAGAAGCCTGGTCATTCCCAAGCAAAGTGAGATCATGTAGCAGCTGTGACAGATGGCTAATTTCTTCGCACCAGGCCAAGGCAAGGTGGGATGGAAGGTATTGCAACTTACAAAGCATAAATGGCATAATTTATTTCAAGTCACAATTTATCCAATGACTTCTGAAGTTTTGAAGAGGGTATTCTATTGTTATTTCTGAGATCTGTATTTCATGAAGCTGTATTTGAAAAGTACTGTAAAATCAAAAGTAGCTGTAAAAAGAAGAGTTATTCAGGTGCATTATGTCATTCTGTGTTTGTTTCCAAACATGTCCTAGGTGACTGTGTACTCACTTGGAATATGGTTGTTCAGGTTCCTTTACAATAGCAAAATCATGTATGTTTAAAGGAGGGGGGAATGGGAACAGGGGGGAAAATTAAGCTTTTTTATTTATATATCTATTAAAATAGTTTATTTTTATGGCAATAATTAGAACAGTCTGCCTTTTCATTGAGTCTTACAACATCAAAAATCCACTTTTAGATACTGAAAAGATCACACTGTATTTTATGTTGAAACAAAGGTTTGCCTTCATGCCATTTTCTTTTAGGCTGAAGTCTCCTCGTGGGTGAGAGTTAAACCTTCAGCTGCTTTTTGCAAGTATGGTGATGAAGAATTACTGTATAATAGTTACAAAGTCTGCTCAGCTACCAATGGGATCTATAAATGGCATTTGATATAGACATTTCCAACTCATTCATCACTTTTTTTTTTGCTGTATCAGCTACATAATTTCCTCCATGGACCAAGAACATCTCTTGAGTGTAACAGCCATGCTCCAAGTTAAGGTTGCCAAGGCTTGAAAAAAAGGTTTTCTTTTTGGTTAGGTCTCCATTGAAACAAAAAGGATGACATGAGAAAGAAAAACCACCCACAGGTAAGTTGGCTTGGCTCCAGTAATACACAGGGCTGTCATGCAGGAGTCAGACGAGCTACACATGCTGGAATTCCCTTTTCTAAAGGTAAAGTAATTCTGCCCTCACCCCCTTACTCCACATATACGAGTCTTGTGGCGGAAATCTCTCTCGCAGTGACACTGTACAGTGGTAGCAATGGAAGAAATATCAACCAGTGGTGGGAGAATCAAGTGGTTGCTACTTAGGGCTAAGTCCATGCTGAAACCCAACATGTTATGTCTGCCATGCTCGTCAACAAAGAGAAGAATTAAAACACTGTTTCTGATTGAGGAACAGGGCATTGATACTGGCCTTTAAGAACTGATAAATCTGTACACATTTTTTTAATGTAGTAGATTTGATTTATTTAAGGGAGACTGATCAGAGAGACAGTTTATGTTCTCTCTACCTAGCATACTTCACAGGCATGCTGCTTTAAGCACTATGGAGGATGTATGATAATTTCTGCCATTTTAAAATATTTTAATTATTCTTCTAGGTAGGATGGTGCGTTTTTTGTGGGTAGAAAAAGCCCTAGGTACTATGTGAATGGAAGTCTGCAAGGAAAGCTTTTCCATCTCTGAGTGTAGGGTTTTTATCATCGTCATCATCTGAAATTATGCTAGTCAAACAGCTATGCTGAGCATAGAGTCCCATGGGGGGAGGGGGGACTGGTTAGCCTGTTTCTGTATGAGAAACATTAACATGTATAAGAGAATGAGCTGGCCCTTCAAGGGCTAAATTGATTCAGTTCTGTGCTCTAAACTGATTTGACTGGATTCCACTGCTGAGCACTAGCATCCCTTTGGCAGAAGGGGCAATGGTTCCAAGTGCAGAAAGCTCTGAGGAAGAACCACTGCATTAATTAGTATGGAGCTCAGTAGACCAATTGACTCTCTCCCTAGGGGGAAAAAAGAATGGCTGGAAGGTGTCGCTCCTGAAGAGTAGATTATTATTTGAATAGGCCCTGTGGGCTACCAAGCTGGATTGTTGTGGAGTACGAGAGTCGGACTCAACTGTGTGACTGAACAACAACAACTCAGAACCTAAAAAGGTTAGTCAGGAATAGAAAAGGGCCAACTCTAAAAATCTAATCATAAAATATACAAAAATATATATGTGCGTTTATTCAACATAAATTAAAATAACAAGCAAGGGCCCATTTATACCTCATATAAAACTATAAAAACATAAAAGGGCTAATAAGATAGACCTAATCAGATAGACCTAACGCGTTTCGGCCTTTACAGGCTTTCTTCAGAGGTCTAATACATACAGAACATATAGGCTGATGTGTAAAAATACATACAATTCTACATATACAAAATATGGAATAAAGGCCAGAGATCAATTGTTCCAAAGTTTAGCCACTGGGCAAGGAAAAGAAATACAGAAATACAAATGAAGCCTCCAGTGAAATCACATGTCCAGTGGTACTTCTCTCTGGTCAACTGTATATTCATCTAAGGTTGTACAGCCAAATGTTCCAGATGTTCCTTAGGTTAAAAGCAGTGTTTTATTTTAATTTATGTTGAATAAACACACATATATATTTTTGTATATTTTATGATTAGATTTTTAGAGTTGGCCCTTTTCTATTCCTGACTAACCTTTTTAGGTTCTGAATTCTAGATTTAGGTTCAGTTTTTTCCCCTTTTTTCTTCTTTGTCCTTTTTGAACAACAACAACAACATAATTTTTATAACAGTAAACATGTCCTGCATCACATTTATAAGAGACATCTGGTGCCCAGAGCAACTGACTGCATAGTGAGAGACCAACTCTTTCTCAGGATTATTAGATTTCTGCTTAATATTTCACATCAGTGAGCAAAAGGCTAAAGTTATTTTCAAATATATTTGCCTTTGGAGTTTGGACTTGGAGAATGGGCTGATGCTTGTGTTCAAGGGTTAATCTGAGCCAGCAGGTAGTCCCCTGAACCTGGTTTAACACTGAAGCTCCATCCTGGAACATGTGACATGAGATGTTAACAGAGAAGCATAGACACATTCTGCTAAGGAATGTTAATTTCTAGCGTCTTTTCCAGCCACCGTTCACTGGGATATATAGATGGCAATAGGTCATTCTGACGGGGGGGGATATATCCTTTTTCATAGGCAAGTAAAGTAACTTAAGGCAAAATTCCTTTCCTTCGAGGCACTACAAGCGCCTAGGTTGAACGAGGAATCAGAGATTGTGGCTTCCAATGAAAACAAGAGTTCTAGTGATAACTCTTTCTCTCTCATACTTAGCTGTGCTCCAGTTATATTCTAAAACACACATTTCTTTTAAACCGCAAGCTGGAACATTTTAAAATTTGCCCCGAGTGTATGCATGTTCATCCATGCGAATTTGCATTTAATGTGGACATTTGAAAACAAAAGGATTAAACTTGTTTGCACTAAGCTGTATGTATATAAACGAATGTCCCAGATGAATCTGGACTTGATTAAGTAACCAAACTCATGAAACGTCTGAGAAATGACATATGGCTTTGATAATGTCAGATGCTTTTCTTAACACTTCAAATCACTCTTACCATTTAATAATGTGCATTAGGCCTTTGACATTGTCATGAAGCCCATATTCGGAGACAAGGAAATAGTATTTTCCACCTACCCCCAATAGGAAGCACCTCATATTCTGTACAGTCTACAGTGAGAACCTCATATTCTGTACGGTCTACAGTGAGAAAAAATGTGATGATAGCTGGCTGAGAGCCACAGAGTTGTTGAACCTATGTGCACTACCGGTGTTTTGAGAAAGGATAGTGGATGCTAGCATAAAATGGCTGTCATGGGGGCCCTAGCCCATGTGCGTATGTGCTGTGTCTTCAAGTCGCTTCAGCCCTATGAATTAATGACCTCCGGAATGCCCTGTCATTTACAGCCTTGCCCAGGTCTTTAAAACTG
>NW_015192421.1:0-4483 GCF_001447785.1 Gekko japonicus | reverse complement strand
GCTCCCAAACATGACTTCTCTCTGCCTCAAACATTCACCCTTCCTCATCTTCAAGCCAGTCCAGAGGCTTACTTCAGACATCTCAGCCTCCTTTCAGTCCTGTAAAAACCAAAGTGTTCTCTGTATTCCCATGGACCTCTACCATGAGAACAGCTTCAACTGTGCACCCCTGCATCTTGCCTCACTTGCCATTCCCAGTCCTCCTCCACATGCTCTTCCTTCTGGACCTCTATGGATTATCTGAACTGCTGTCTGGATTCCTTTTTGGCACCTTTGTCCAGCAACACCTCCTGGAACTCCGAATGTTTCCGAAGGAGAGAACATCAAAAGAAAAAGCCTGCTCGAGTCTGGCCGACAGCCATCCGGATCGCGGGAAAAACAACGAAGCTGCTGGAGAAGAAAGACTATGCCGTAAAAAGGGTGCTGGTAGGATATCCCCTCCCCTCACTGCATTGTGGCCCTAGATAGGCATCAACTACGTTGTTGTAGTACTCTGTGAACTGCTCTGAGACCCATTAGGGGTCATGGGCGGTATATAAATCACATGTAAATAAATACATAAATAAATAAATAAGTCTACAGTCCATTTGCAGCTCTGGGCCCCTTTAGATTCATAAATAGCCCCAGACGACACAGAAAAGGATAGGCAATATCTCTCTCAGTTTCCTTGCCATTCTTCTCTCCTCTCTTCTCTCCTTCTCTCCTCTCTGTATTCTTTGACATACCTATCCCACTGTATGGATAAATATCATGTGAGTGCTTGAACTGAGGACAGTGGCCAGTCTCCTGATTATGGGCACTCTAGTATTTTTTTACTGCTGCAGCGTTCTTGAATATTACCCTGACTGAATGCTTGAAGTTTGGTTTCTCTCAATAAACTGTCCAGTTATTCTGCTAAATTCCTGCCTCTGTCTTCATTCCAGACTTGCACCAGAGCTCTGTCACTTTGTCAAAAGAACCATAAAACAGGTCCAGTGGTCTTTTGGTCATATTCCCTTTTTCAAAAGTCGTGAACTATTCTATAGTTAATTTTATCCCTCTCTTCGGGTTCAAAAGGGCTTGAGGCTCCTACCACAGTAGGGCCAGGGAGTGGTGTTTTGTACATAACATCCTAGTCATGCCTGGGTTAGAGTTCCCAATGCTGCCTTGGTAAATGCAGGGAGATTTTTGGGGTAGTGTCTGGAGAGGGCAGAATTTGAGGGGGATATGATGTCATTTCCAGCTGATGCTCTAGGCAGCCTAGAGCATCACTATGAGGAGGCCATTTTTTTTTTGCTCCTGCTCAGTTCCTTGGGGCATGAAATTGGCTGGGGGTAGGGAATTCCCTGATGCAGGCATGTAAATGAGAAGCCTAGCTTGGGTCCATGCACAGCGTAATGACAAAGAATTCAACTGTTTGTGGCAACAACTTTATAATAGAGCTCCCTGCATGCTAATGGGTCAGGTATGAAATAATATAGCATTGATACACATGACTCAGTATCTGGAGAACAGAGTAGCTCATTGCTATGTAAATAGGCATGAGTACACCTCTATTACTTTAGTAAACCATTTTATAATTTGGAGTCTGCTAGGCTGACCTCTGGAATCATTCCATGCCCAATTTGGACATGATTACCAAGGAGAAGCATGGGGGAAAGGGCAGAGGCTGATCTCTTCATCTCTGGCGTGTCTAGGAACGTTGGCTAGTTCCTGCTGTGGAGAGAGAGAGAGAGAGACCCAAGTGGGAGATGCAATCACAGACCCGAACCTGGTAATGGCAAAATGGTAAGGAGTGCTAAAGCAGAGGTGCTCTTTTAAGGCTAGAAGTTGGCAGCAACCTACCCATCAGAAAGGGGGAGAAAATACAGAGTGGGAGGCAGGCTGGACAGAGGATCCAGGAAGGCTGAGTAGCCTTTTCTTTCCCATGTGCACAAAAACAGAGCTTGAGAGAGCTCTTGTGCCTCACTCTGTGTTGGGTAAATCCTATAGGATGGACCAATGATTTGGTTACACTTCAGCCAGGGGGTGCTGACGCCCCATTATCAGCCTGTCATGTGATATTTCTAGTATACAGATGACAGCGGAAGCTCTTCTCTTTGACAAAGTGAGTTTTGACTCATGAAAGCTTATATCCTGGGAAATTTTGGATTATTATATTTGACACATGGCTTCATAGTTCTAAAGAAAAAAACACACTGAGTTGGATCTAACCAGCATTCTTGTTCATATCACCCTATTCCCCTATCCTACTACAGGCTCCATCCGGTGTCTTTTGTTCATGTAGGTCCCATGACCCCCAGCAGAAACTGTGTGAGTGCTCAAAGGGATCCCCTCCTCCCTTTTGCATCAGCAGAAAAGCTGGTTGGATTCAGCCCGTTGAACTATGAAAGGATTCCAGATAGAAAGAGTTTGGAGTGGAAACATGCCAGATTTCCTTGTTTGTCAACAGCGATGGTTGTTGCTGAGCATCTTAAAATAACATCCGAATCCTTGTGTAAGTGAGCAAGCAAATATTAAAAACTTAAATAATTAATTAAATCCCATGTTTCTTCCTCCTGGCTGTACTCCAATGCTTCAAAGTGGATCCTAATGAAAAGGTTTTACAGCATCTCTAAAACAGCGCAGGCTTGAGCTTTGCTTGTCTCTGAGTGGGGGAGACGCTTCATAGCATAGGGTGTGGCTACCTAGAATGTCTCTGTACATGTTTGCGTATGCCTGATAAGGAATGGATGGTGTTGTTTACAGAGATGGGATCCAGGGGAGGGGGCAGAGACTTCAAATACTTCATAGTTATTTTTTGGCTTGACTGCATAGGGTGTGGCTACCTAGAATGTCTCTGTACATGTTTGCGTAGGCCTGATAAGGAATGGATGGTGTTGTTGTAGTACTCTGTGGGATCCAGGGGAGGGAGCAGAGACTTCAAATAGTTCGTAGTTATTTTTTGGCTTGACGATGTTTGGCCCCACTGCTGGACCTCCTGATGGCACCTGGTACTTTTGGCCACTGTGTGACAGAGTGTTGGACTGGATGGGCCATTGGCCTGATCCAACATTGGCTTCTCTTATGCTCTTATGTTCTTATTGTTATTCTACATTTTCTTGATGTTTTCTGCTTAACTACCCTGTTTCCCCGAAAATAAGACCTACCCCAAAAATAAGCCCTAGCAGGATTTCTATGCATTTGTGGTATAAGCCCTAGTGTGTCTTCTTGAGAAAAAATAAATATAAGACAGTGTTTTATTTTCGGGGAAACATGGTATGTATACATAGTGTTGTACAAATAAAGGAAGATTTGGGGGCAAACATTTTCAGTGCTGAGGCTTTACACACTTTTGATCAACTTCTGTCTCCTGCTAATCTACAATCCCAATATCTTACAAATATATCTCATCCATGGGTAGTTTTAGGATGGAGGCCCTCATACAATGACTACATGCAAAAGGAGGATGGAAATGTTGGATATTTAATAAAGACTAAACTCCAATCTCTCACGTACATTCAGCCTCACTTTAGGACGAATTCAGCATGTCCCTCTGCCATACAGTGGATCTGGCATTTTTGAGCTTCTGCACACATGCCAGCAAATCAAACATTGGTTCAGCTGTGAGTCTTGTTCCTCCCCAACCCCCCATGCTTCAGATGGCTTGCCCACCTTTATAACTGAAACAAGTGTGGCAAGAATGTTAATCCACTCATTCATTGCCTTAATAATAAAAGCGGGCCTTTTTAAAGTGTAAAACTGCTCAAGGAATTAAAGGAAACGGCACCATGAGGTAATAGCCTATCAACAGTAGTATAGTTTACCAGAGTGTGTGCAGAGGATAACATAATTTTCTGCATTCAGGAAGGCATATAATACATTGTTATTATATTCACAGGAAATTTGGTGAGTTTTTGCAGATCTAGCTGTATTATTTTGATCTTGTGTCTTGTTCTTATCTTTCTGTTGGAATATTTTATTGTGTTTCATGTCTTTGTAACTTGTTGCTTTGCTAGTCATCTTGAATTAAAGGTAGCCTTACGAGATGTCCTCTTTTTAGAGGACACGTCCTCTTTTTTGGTGTCTGTCCTCTTTTGGGCTCTTTTTAAAAAACTGATGAAATTTTCCTCTTTTTGAGTTGGAAGATTAGGAATATTCCTAGTTAGTAGCAATTATCACAGTTTAAAATGAGATCTGTCATAGTGATCACTTGTTCGAAGTAGTCAGTCAGGAAATATGTCCTCTTTTTTTGCTTTTCAAATTATGATAACCCTAGTCTAAGGAGATTAAAGAGGGATGTAAATAGTTCAAACAAAAAATGGCCTCTGCTAAAGAACTGCAGGACCTGTTTTTGTTTTGTTTTTGGAGAGCTTCAGGTGGGAGGAGAGATATGCTGGGCTTGAATGCAATGAGGTGCTTCCGGATCAACTCCACTGCTCTAGAAATGTTATGTCTGTTTTTGCCTTCCCTTGCTGTAAGGCCTGTTGCTTTCTCTCTGTCAGAATTCTTTACACCCCCCCCC
>NW_015192420.1:0-4022 GCF_001447785.1 Gekko japonicus | reverse complement strand
CTAGGTGTCACATTCCTGGCAGGGTGTGACATGGTCCTTTGATTGTTCTCTGTTGGCTAGAAGTATTTGCATAATCAAACCTTATGTACTTGATGCTTGGGAGAACCATTGCTGGGATGTGGGATAATTGAGAACAAATAACTTATTTCCTGTTTCTTCTCCTTTTACCAACAGAGAAACTTCTTGGAAGGAATGTGGGGGGTTTGTAACCTAAAGTAGAGGGCATTTCTCCGCAGGCTGTCCAAGAATAAATGGCTAGTCTGCTTGTGCTGATGCAATGCTGACCATTATTCTTGATTAGCAGTGTGTTTGTCTAAAACTCAACTTTCATTGTTGACAGATAAATCTTTTTTTAAAAATGGAGAACAGCCAACCTACCGATCACCAACCTGAACAACAATCGCAACTTCCTGTAGACAGCGCTGAAATGTTACCTACTCAGAATGGCTTGGGGAAACAAAGTGAAGAATCAACTCCTGTGCCTCCGTCCCCTGAGAATGCTGCACATTCTCTGCCCGAAATAAAGCTCTGCGATATATCTGAGGAGCTGAGCCGACAGCTGGAGGACATTATTAAAACCTACGGGTCAGCTGCCAGTCTGATCGAGGAAAGAAATACTAAAGGAACAGACAAACCTGAGAAGGGAGAATCATTTAATAATGATGATGGAGAATGTGAAGATGCCCATGATGAGGCGGAGAAAGAACAGGCAGCTTCTGGGGAGGCCTCTGGATCAAAAGAATCCAGTATTCACAAGGATCAGAAACTAGAAAAGAAAATGCTGAAGGGACTAGGCAAGTAGCCGCTTGCGTATCTGGAATGCAGAACTGAACATGACTCATTGGCTATATCTGGAAAGGCACTGCTGTCAGGTCTCTGTAGCATTTCAGTGCTAGACACAGAAAGCACAAATTCTACTCTGGTCAGTGGTGAAAAATCATGACTGCTAATAACAGGCCTTTCTTTGATTAGCTAAATGCCTAAAAAACAGAAGTCACTCAAGACTGAATCAGGGAATGCATGGCAATACACCAGTCTATACGTCTCAAAGTCAGATTCTTGTATGTGTTGCAAATGCAGCTGGCTGGTCTGGGATATACGAGTATTCTCCCATAGCGAAACTACAGCTGGAATAAATAGTTATTTCATCATTCTTCCAGCTTGTCCTTACGCAAAATATCAAATCAATAAGAAAAAGGGTGCATGAATAGAACCTCTGCAACAATATAGAACAGCAACCCATTAGAAAAGGCACTACATAATCCCCCTGGGGTAAATTTTAACAAGAAATGTTGCATACAGACCAAAAACAAGCAATGAGCAACTTGAGGTTATTCTTAAAGTCTGTGTTCACAATTCAGGAGAATGAGGTGGCAGAACCCTTGGGTGGATGAATGGACTATACCACTTGGAAGGCTCATGCCGGAGGACTGTGGCTCAGTGGTAGAGTGTTTGCTTGGCGTGCAGAAAGTGCCAGGTTCAATCCCTGGCATCTCCAGTTAAAAAGAGCAGGTAATAGGTGATGTGAAAGACTTCAATATGAGACACTGGAGAGCTGCTGCCAGTCTGAGTAGACAAAACCGACCTTAACAGACAAAGAGTCTGATTCGGCTATAAGACAGCTTCATGTATTCATGTGTGCTGACATTTCAAATGCTATCATACATTGGGGGGGGGGACTTCCTACACATAGAAAATCAGCTTAGCAAACAAAGAAAGAGGGTAGAAGTTCTCTCTGTGCTGTTCTAGTTTTCACTTTGCACTGAGTTGTTTTCCACAAAGGAACGATCAAAGCTGGAATCCTCCATTTGCATTCTATTCTACCACCTCAAGGTTCCGCCCCCTCATTACTACCATTCTCCTGCTTGTATGACCCGAGGCAGTTATACTCCAAAGTACAATCTGTAAGGTGACCTTTTCCCTCTTTCCTTTGTTAACTTGCTTCAGGGAAAGAAGCTACCCTGCTGATGCAACATCTGAATAAGCTGAATACACCAGAAGAGAAACTGGACCTTTTATTTAAGAAGTATGCTGAGCTGGTTAGTATAGCACTTATGGAAATCTGGGGGCAGAGTGGTGAAACCTTGGCTTGAAAAGACATGGTGGAGATCAATGCTGTATTATCAGATGTTACTGAAGTGACAGAAGAAGAAACTGTTATTTCTTTGGCCTGGTTCTGTCATTCACCCTCCTGTCTTGCCTCTTATGGAGACACCTGAAGGTCTTCGCATGGAGGAGAAGAGGAGGGTGGACAGTAGAAACTGCAGCTCATCCTTCATAAGGCATCTTCATTGGAAAGCACTGAGCTCTGGGTTGCCACCTAACAGCTTTAGCTGTAACTCTTGCATATATCTTCACACATAACAATATTGAGAGACTGATGTGCCTGTATACTCTGGGGTAGAGGTAGAGCACTCAATAACTAATGGGAAGAATGTTTCAGTGAATTCTGGAAAGTCTGAGACTTACATTTAAGCAACCCTCATGGTTGCTTAAATCTGACTGAGTCTGGATGGTAGAAAATGCCTTATTGGGGGGGAGGGGTGTTGTCCCTGCCTTGAAACTTGTGGTGGTGCACCCACTCCTGAAGAAATCTCCTCTGGATCCAGGAGGTTTGCATCACTGTTATCCAGTCTCATATGTACTATTTTTAGCAAGGTGGCGGACAAGTGGTGGTGGAACAGCTGCAAGGATTCCTGGATAAAACAGTTCCTTTCCAATCTGGATGCAGGCCTCCTTACAGGACTGAAACAGCCTTGGTTGCCCTGGTAGATGGCCTGCACCAGGAGAGTGATGGGGATGGGGAAATGCAACCCAGTTAATCCTTCTAAATATCTCAGGCCCCTGCCACACGAGGGAAGAAAGGGACAGCCAAAGTGCGGCTTTTAAAAGCCGCACCTAAATAGGCACGTGGCGGCGGGATCATACAGATCCCGTGAGCCGCTGTGCATTTGCTCCCCGGCACGATCAGATGCCGGGGAGACGGGAAGAAAGCCACGGGAGTCTGTTGAACTGCACATGTCGGAGCATGCGCAGTTCGGCAAGGAGCCGGGGATGCACCAGTGAAAGAACGTGCCGGCGATCCCACGGCCGGCGTTGCTGTGGCTGTTCGAAAAGAACCACCTCGGTAGGTGGTTCTTTTTTGGAGCGGATTATCGCTGGAAGGGCCGGATCGGGGACGGACACGGTATGCTTCCCAGATGTTGCGGTGGGATCGCGCCCGTTTGCTCCACCCCCGTTCCATCCCTCTCCCGGCCCTAATCCTCTTGTGTGACCGGGGCCTCAGTGACTTTCAGTACCATCAATCATGGTCTCCTTCTGGATCATCTTTTGGAATTAGGGGTGGGAGGCGTTGTTTTGCAGTGGTTTCAGTCCTATGTCAAAGGTGGATTTCAGAGTATGGTGCTGAGAGAGTGCTTCTAGGCCCCTTGGTCTCTGGCCTATGGGGTCCCACAAGGTTCCGTCTTGTCCCCCATGTTTTTTAACGTCTACATGAAGCCTTTGGGAGAGGTCATCCAGTGATCTGGGATAAATTGTCACCAATATGTGGATGATACTCAGCTCTATCTTGCCATTACAGCAGATCCCAGTGAGGCTGTGGAAACTGCTGAACCAGTGCCTGGAGGCAGTTTTGGGATGGAGGAGGCCTAATAAGATGAAATTTAATCCTGACAAAATGGAGATACTACCCCCCCTTTTGTTTGTTTGTTGTATTGAAAAATAAAAATCTATTTTTTAAAAAAGTGGAGATGCTACTGGTGGGCAGAAGGATTGATCGTATTCTGAATGGTATTGCTCTCCCCTGAAAGGAGCAGGTTTGTAACTTGGGGTGCTGCCAGACCCTGGCCTCCTGTTGGATAAGCAGGTGGTAGTGGTGGCCAGCTTCAGCTAGAGCACCAGATGCATATTTTCCTGTGCAAAAAAGATCTTGCCATGGTGGCCATGCCATGGTAATATCGAGGATACATTACTCTTCAGTTCTGTTTAGTCTTCCCTCTGGGGTTGCCAGGTCCCTTCGTCGC
>NW_015192419.1:0-4823 GCF_001447785.1 Gekko japonicus | reverse complement strand
ATATCCTTTTTCTTATATAGTTTTTCGTAAAAACTCGAACGCTGCCCTTATTTCTATTGGGTTTTGAGTTTTTTGGCCATTTACCTTTATGCTTTTCACCCTTTGTTTTTCCTTCCTATTTTTCAGGTAATTTGCTAGTCTCTTTGCTGAGTTAATACTGTTTCTTTGAAATTCGTTTCTCACCATGGCCTCCCTTTTCCATAGTGTTACTGAATCTAGTGTCTCCAGTAGCTTTCTGATTGCCATTATTTGGTTCTGTAACATAGGGTTCTGTTTGTGTGTTAGTTTACTCTGTAGCCTCCCCAGTTCTTGGATTTTAGCTTGTCTTCCCTGATGCCACTCCTTTTTTATATTCTTTTCTTTCTTTATGCAGTGGCCCCTTATAACTGCCTTTGCCGCATCCCATAGAATATTTGTGGGCACTGTTCCTCTATTTTCCTCAAAGTATAGCTTTATCTGCTCAGACATGTATTACCTGTCCCTATCTGTGGCCATTATTAAATTATTATATCTCCAGGTTCTATTTATTGGTTGTTGTGTGATTTCTATTTCTACACTTATTGGAGCGTGGTCCAATATCCATATCGGGTGAGTTGTGATATCTTTAATAACCCTATCACCATTTTTTTCTACAATTATATAGTCTATGCATGATGCTGTTTTATGTCTGCTAGAATTATCTGTGGGTTTGGGCTGGTACCCCATAGACTCATGTGCTTCTATCAGGCCCCATTTCCCCAACTTAAACGATTTTATCTTTCGCCATATCTATATTTAAATCTCCTGCTATAATAATAACTCCCTCTGTAAATTGTTTGGTTTTTAAAAATATTTTACCCAGGAATTTCTTTTGTCCTTTATATGGAGCATAAATATTTACTATTGTATACTTTTTATCATTCATTTTAAACTTTACTAGCAGGTATCTACCATTCCTATCCACCTTTTTTCCCACTTCCTCTAGATTGAGCTTCTTATTAATCAATACTGCTAATCCCTTACTCTTGGTATTACATCTGGCTTCTGCTAGTATCTCCCAGGTCGAATCATTTAGCAATGGCTTGCTATCTTTATTTTTCTTATGTGTTTCCTGGAGGCATAGTATGTCAATCTTTTCCTCTTTTTCCAGCTTGGCTATCCTGAACCTTTTAAGGTTGGAGGTTAAACCACTGACATTCAGTGTAAGTAGTCTTATTGTTCTACCCATATTCTTTATGATTCTGGGCTTTGGGTCCCCGTGGCTGTGGGGCTTTTACGCACTTTGTTATTCTACCCCCCTCCCTGTGGTAGAGTAAGCTCATAGGGAGAATAAGTCCTCCCCTCTCTCCACATCTTGGGTTACACACATCCCCTCCTCCCCCTTAATACTTATATTATTAACTTTAGCTTAGTTATGCATGGATACTTCCCTTTAGGTGGTTCCATCTAATGACTCTGTCCTGGGGCGCTTCCCTCCTCTTTCTGAAGTTCCTTCTGCCGGGTCTGCATCATCTTCTAAGTCTTCTCCCATTTCTTGCTCTCTCACATCTTCAGTGTTTATTCCGAGATCATTAAGCAGCTCTTTCGCCTCCTGGACGTTCCGTGCCATAAGTCTCTTCCCTTCTCGGAATATAATTATTGAGGCTGGATAGCCCGAGGTAAATTTTACATTATTAGAGTGTAGTTTTTGGGCATAAGGTCTCATGAAGTTCTTTCTCCTAAGCATCTCCTGGCAAAAATCCTGTCTGGCCCAAACCTTTCTTCCTCTGAAACATAAGTCCTTTGTCTTTTTTAGCTCTTTATATATTTGTTGCTGCATTTTTTTCTCTAGAAAACTTGATGATAACATCACGAGGGGCCCCTCCCTTACCCCTTCCTTGCAGACGATGTGCTCGTTCAATGTCTTCTGGCTGGATCTTAATGTTGTATGATTCTAGCCATTCTCTTAGTATTGGTTCCAAATTCTTAGCAGCTACCTCTTCTGAAATTCCTGTAAGAATTAAGTTAGCCCTCCTGTTTCGGTCTGAAAGCTAATTCATCTGGCTTGCTAGTAAAGTAATCTTTAATCTTTTGTTCATTTGCCAAGGCCTTCCCTTTAGCAAAGTCTGCTGTTTGCTTGATGTCTGCTATCTCCTTTCCTAATTTTGCTACGTCTGCTCGGACAGCCTTTATGTCCTCTCTAATCTTTTCCTGAGATTCAAGGAAAATATTTTAAAGATTTGAAATTTGTTCCGATAGCTCCTTAATATTTTTTGCCATCTCTAATGATTTAATTAGGGCTTAATGAGCTGGCCGTTTGCTGTGCTAAGCGTAAATAAAAAGTAAATAAAAGTCTTATTTACTTGCCGTCTGGATTCCCTGAGGCTGTTTGCTTTCTTCTTCCCTTATCACCTGATTCTCTGCCAAGGTTTGGCTGTTTACACTTCTTTAAGCTTATAAATTTCTTTGTTTCGGGGGAGTTTGGAGCTTCAGCGTCCTACTTGATTTAGGGCATGCGTACAACCTCAAGGAGAAACATCCTAACTGTAAGAGTGGTTGTGCAGTAGAACAGACTGCCTTGGGAGGTGGAGGATGTTCCTTCATTGGACGTTTTCAAGCAGAGGCTGGACGACCATCTTTCGGGTATGTTGTAGGTATGTAGGGCTGTCTTTCAGTATTCTCCTTCAGAGTACAGGGGGTTGGACTAAATGACCTGCAATGTCCCTTCCAACTCTAACATTCTATGATTCTATGATTTCAGATGCCGAATGGCAATAGCAGGTATGATTGGATTAGGTGTGATATGCAGACGGATGGAGATATCAGCACTGGTGTGATATACCAAGGCATGGGGATGTAAGCATTGGTAATGAGACAGGAAACCTAAATCTCGGTTTGGTACGAGAGGATTCAATCCAGGAGGATGCAAACGATAAATGGAAATAAGTCTGAAGAAATGAGCAGTGACTCACAAAAACACATATCCTGCCACAAATTTGATCATCTTTGAAGGTGCTATTGGACTCTTTCTAATGCTGTTAGGAACTGCAACATTCAGTGGGGGGACATTTTACCCTTCCAGGGCGTTCAGTTGCTGACCTAACAGTAGCAGTTCTCTCACAAAGGAATTTCAGATTAGAAAGAGAGACTGCTGAAATGCAACTGATAATGAAGCTCAATGCATCCTCCTGGGCCGAATTGAGACCTAGGTTTCTTCTCTCATTACCAATGCCTTCTGTTATCATTTGGTGTCTGAAATCACTTCACTTTCCAAGATAGAAGGACAGATGGACTCACAGTCCAGCTGTATCTGAAGAAGTGAGCAGTGACTCATGAAAGCTCCTGCCCTGCCTCAAATTTTGTTACTCTTGATCTTTTTCGCTAATGAGGAATGCAAGCGGTGCTGTTAGGTTTCTCCCCCCCCGCCATGTGTTAGAAATGGAAAAAGGGATCTCTCCAAGTGCCATGGGACTACCCCCCCTCCTTCTCCCTCCCTCTCTCTGAAGAAGTGTGCTTGCTCACGGAAGCTTATGCCTGGAATAAAACATTTTTGGTCTTAAACACAGAACCCTCCCTCCCTTCCTCCCTCCCTCCCCTCTCTGGTCTGTGACTTTGCCTCTTCCCTTGCTGACTCTCAGAGTCCTCCTGGGCCTTCCAGACTGTGCTTGGTCCCTCTTGGTTTGGAGGGGAAGGCCTGGATGGGTCAAAGAGCACACAAGGAGAAGAGAGTTCGGAAGCCAAGCGGAGAGATTCACTCTGGGAGGTGCGGAGGCTGAGAGAAAAGAGTCAGTGGGCTCAAGCAGCCACCCAGTGAAAATGGGTTAAAACGCTCAAGGCGGTTTAGCTGAGAAAAGAGGCCAGGAAAGGGAGTCATGACAGAGGTTTAGAAACATTCCAAGTGGGAACCTGCAAGGAGTTGTGGGGGAGGGGATCTCCTTTCCCCTCCCTCACACTTTCCACTTTCCTGAAATTCCCCATAGCCTCTCTCCCTTTCCCTGTTTCCTTCTCTCCTTCTATGGTTGTGAATCTCCAGGTGGGGTGTGGCGATGCCCTGGAATCATGAGGGGTCTCCCAGCTCCAGAGATCAGTTCCCCCCGAGGGTTGCCAGCTCCAGGTTGGGAAACCCCTGGAGATTGGGAGGATGGAGCCCTGGAAGGGGCAGGGTTTGGGGAGGGAAGCAACCTCAGTGGGGGGGGATAATGTCATAGAATCCACCCTCCATAGCAGCTGTTCTCTCCAGGGGAACTGTTCTCTGTCACCTGGAGGTTGGCGACCCTACTTCCAAAGGAGTAAACGGCTGGTTTGGGAGAGCATTCTGCCCCTCTGAAGTCCTTCCCCTCTGCAAACCCCACCCTCCCCAGGCTCCATCTCCTCCAGTCTCTAGGACCCAACAATTAATGAGCCAAACAAAGACACTTAACTTTCCCAAAGGATTGTGGAGGCATATCTGAAATAGCTTTGTTTATACTATAGAAAAGTGATATTAATCCTGGTCTACAAACCACAAGAAGCCCTTTTGTTCTCATCAACCAGGGCAATTCTTGCATGTCTCCTGACCATACGGAGGTTTGTGATACTCAGTGGTGTGTCTCCATTCTCTTGGATTTCCCTTGTGACTCTCTGTCTCTCCTTCCCCCCCAGGGAGAAACCTCCTTGCTTCACATCCAAGTGACTGAAGGCATCTTTACGCAGTCAGAGAGGTGACGAGAGAAGGGGAAGGAGATGGAAGAGCAGAACCCAGAAGGACCTGGAACTGGCAAGACAGCGAAGAAAGACCCCCATCCCACCCAAGCTGGGAGTGGTGTTGAATCCTGGGAACGCCCAGTGCCAGATATGTGTGATCAGCTCACTGCAGTCCGATATGT
>NW_015192418.1:0-5355 GCF_001447785.1 Gekko japonicus | reverse complement strand
GGTCTTTGTGAGTATGTGCAGCTTCGTAGATGCAAGGGGGGGGGCTTGGTGTAGGTGGCCATGTGGCTGGTTTGAAATGGTGTTTCATGCTTTCTGCGACCACGTGCGTTGTTCTATGGCATACACTAGACACGGGAACACCTTTGGAGTAGCAACCATTGGAAAACACGGTCTTCGGTAGGTACTCTCACTGGGCGCTCTCAGCATGTCAGTTTCAGGCACAGTCCGTTGTTGGCACACTTCATCAGATAACAGTGTAACACAGTCCATAAAACACCATAGCAGGCTTGCGGGCTAACACTTTGGGAGGTTGTTGTGTGGGTAAAATGGGGGAGAGTCATGTATGCTGCCCTGAGCATCTTGGGGAAGGGTGAGATAGCAATGAATATACACAAAGCTGCTGTCAGTTGAATCAGACCATTGGTCCATCAGGGTCAGTGTAGTCTACTCAGACTGGCAGCAGCTCTCCAGGATCTCAAGCAGAGGCCTTTCACATCACCAACTACCTGGTCACTTTTAACTGGAGATGCCAGGGATTGAACCTTGGATGTTCTACATGCCAAGCAGATGCTCTGCCACTGAGCCATGGCCAATGTACTAGACAGACAAGAAGAAAAAATACCTCAGAGGGATACAGGCCGTAAGCATCCATGGAGGAGAACAGAGATTCATTACTGGGGCCTGGCTCTCAGGCAAGAGGCGGTATGGGCTGCAATCCCATGACCACAATGTTGTCCACTAACATTATTTCACAAACATATTTTTATGTCATGGTTCATTAAATCGTATGTAAGTGTGTGAGAGAGAGAAAGACAGAGAGACAGATGACTGTACGGGGACCATTTATGCTTGGGCCAGAGGTCATTTCGGGGAGGGAATGCGGGGGAACACAGTTCCCCCGGGTGAGGTGCAGGGGGCGGGGCACATGATGAAGCCCCGCCCCCTGCTTCCGGCCGCCCCGCTTCCGGCCCTCATTCAGCCAGGAGGAGGCAGGAGAAGAGGGAGGGTAAGTTGCTTCCTCCCCACCTCTCCCCACCCCTGCCTGCCTGGGGCCAGGGAGGGCCTTCGCGGGGCTTCCTCGCACTCCTGCCGGCCTTGCAGGTCCACCGCCGGGCCCCTGATGTCAGGGTGTGTGGCATGTGCTAATGAGTTATGCTAATGAGTTCCCCTTGCTCTTTTTCTATAAAATGACCCGGGGAGAAAACACGGCCCTAACCGGGAGCCGGCCGAACAGCGCATGTCGGAGCATGCGCAGTTCGGCTCCGGGCCGGGGTTGTGCTGGCGCAAGGACGCGCCGGCGATCAAACGCTCGGCTAGCAGCGCGGCTTCCAGTTGAACCACCAAGGTAGGTGGTGTCAACTTGAAGCACATTTGTGCGGGGAAGGGCCAGTTCGGGGACGGAAGCAAGACGCTTCCCAGATGTTGTGGTGTGATCGCGCCGGTTTGATCTGCCCCCGAACTGTCCCGCTCCCGGCCCAAATCGCCTCGTGTGAACGGGGCCTACACTGCATGCCACTTTCAGTTTGATTGATTGTCGAATTTTATAGCAGCGTCCAGACTGCATGCTGCTTTGTTTGATCTCTGGCTTTATGGTAGCCATCTGCATAGATTTATGGCGTTTTATGGCCATTCAGGGGTGACTCTGCAGTCAGTATGGCATTAACCTGGGGTATTTGAATGTGGTTTTGAGCCACATCTTTTTCTGTTCCAGCGTGGGTTTGGTACAACAATGGAGCAAATACTAGATGCAGATTGGGCCCTAGTCTCTATAGTATAGTATGTACTATAGAGACTAGGGAATATTCCTGAAGACTTACTATTTAGGGATACTGGTGGGTAGCCATGTTGGTTTGAAGCAGCAGAACAAAGTTTTATTCAAGGTATAAGCGTTCATGTGCAAGCTGTATCATCTGTTATCTGAAGAAGTGTGCTTGCACATGAAAGCTCACACCTTGAATAAAACTTTGTTGGTCTTAAAGGTGCCACTGGACTCAAACCTTTGTGTTATCAGGAATACTGTGGGTTTTGTCATGAGCACTTTTGACTGACAAACTTACCATGCTTCAAGGTAGCAATCAGATGTGAGCCCATTACATTTTCTGTTCGGTCCACCTGCCTTGAGCGCCTGCCAAACTGCTTTGCACTGGGTTTCCCAAAAACTGGGGATGTGCAAGGAACTGTCAAACGTATTATTGAAAAATCAGGTCCTTGTTAGCAACTAGAAAACAGGACGCAAGCTAAACTGGTGGATATTCATGTATCCCTAGTCATTATGTGGAGGTTGTTTCTTCTCATGCTCCTCAATTCCTCCGGTGCAGGAAATTGGGGCTGTGGTCACAAGAACATAAGAGAAGCCAATGTTGGATCAGGACAATGTCCTATCCAGTCTAACACTCTGTCACACAGTGGCCAAAACTACCAGGTGCCATCAGGAGGTCCAGCAGTGTGGCCAGGACATTAGAAGCCCTCCCACTGTCAGGTAATACCCCGACCTGGGTGAGTAAATGGGAGGCATGCCTAAAGGGAAAGATTATTTTTCTTTGTTTAGAGTGTTGGGCAGGTAAGATAAAATGTTGAGCAGGACTAGCTCTAACCTGGATAGCCCAGGCAACCCCGATATTTTCAGATCTCAGAAGCTAAGCAGGGTCAACTGTGGTTAGTACTTGGATGGTAGACTTCCTTGGAATACCATGCCAGGAGGACAGGGGCAGGCTCTGTTCAGCCACCTCTCTGAATATCCTCCAGGCCCCCAGTAGGGGTCAGTCACCAAAGGTCAACATGACTTCCAGGTGCAAGCACACAGATGCACATATGAAAAAATACCAAAATAAATGTTGAGGGGAAAATGACCTTTACATACATATAGATGTTCAGTCCTCATTCATTCACTAACATAATGATGGGAGTTTCTGAATTGTTATCCAGGGCTCTTTTTGTAGAAAAAGCCCAGCAGGAACTCATTAGCATGATAGGCCACACCCAACAGCAGAAACTCATTAGCATATTAGGCCACAACCCTGACAGCACAGCTCATTAGCGCATTAGGCCGCACCCCCATGTTACCAGAAGTGTGGTCATCCAGCCACACCCACCATTTGCTTCTTATTCTGTTTACCTTGTTTGCAGGAACTCCTTTGCATGTTAGGCCACACACCCCTAATGTAGCCAATCCTAATGAGTTTCTGCTGTTGGGTGTGGCCTATTATGCTAATGAGTTCCTGCTGGGCGTGGCCAACTTGGGAGCCAGCCAGAACTCCGTTCCTGTGTGTTCCTGCCCAAAAATAGCCTTGGTATGGCACCTATAAATCAGGTAGAACCTTTTCAGTTGCTTAAAACAATCTGAAAACCAGACATTTGCATACTTGTCTCTCTCAAAATGGAGGACAAAGCAACTCCCACACTAAATAAGAAACTGAAACTTGGGCCCAATATATGTTGCCTAAGATGTACTGATTGCCAGGGCAATCTGAAGGGTGTCCATTTGCATCTGTCAAAATGTCCCGAACTGTTAAGGTACTTGCTAGCAAAGAAGCTGGTATTTAGTATACATTTCCCCCTGGCAATGAAAACAGTCTGCAACTGGAATAGTTACCCATCAAAATGGGAGGCACGAAAGGTAGCCATGTGGACTCAGTCATTTATTAGAGGCATACCTTTAAAAAATAACCATTTTCTCTATTGTGGCACTTTGATTGCTAAATTTATTACACCCGGTAATTTCCAGACATCTTTGGAAATGTCTGCTGTTCCTTCTGGCTTCGGCACCGTCTGCGTTTCAGTCACACGAGGGAAGTCGCACACACAAAAATCAAAGTCTAATACGAACGACAATTAAAGTTTAAATGTTCCTTGGGGAGGGGATTCTCTGCCGAGCTGGATTAAGGCCTCCCGTTTTGATGTACAAATATCCCCCTTTTAGATTCTTTTCATTTATCTGCCTGCTTCAGGCCCTCCCTCTGACGACGGGCAGGATCACAGGCGGTACATGGCTGAACACCTTCTTTGGCACTGCAGTTAAACACACAGGGGCTTTGTTTCTCCTTGTCCTTCTTCTGTCAGGGTGGTCCTCTTTTCCCTTTGTAAAGTGTGCCCCCTGTCACTTCCTAGTAGGGCTGAGAGCCCAGCACTAGCAACTCGCAGAAGGTTTTTGGAGGCAGGGATATTGACGTTTGTGTTGCTTTCACGTGCCAAACCAGAAGTGATGTCATCACTTTGGGGTGACACTCTAGGTAGGGTTGCCATCCCCCCAATGGGGGCAGGATCCCCCCTACTTTCTGGGCCCCAATCCACTGCCGGCCAGTTGGCTGGTGGGGGAGCCCCGCCCCTGAAGACCCACATTGTGCCCGACGTTCCTGGCATGATGACATCACCTGGAGAGGTGTGCTGTGCAGGGGACATTCCGGCCGTGAACGCCTTCAACAGCATAGTCTCTCACGCCGCTTGGGATCAGAACTCAGAGGTGGAAAATCCCTAACACCTCATTCTCCACGAGCATAACCTAAATGTTTAAAATGCCACGGGCTAAACATGCCACATAAAATCGCCACAAGATTCTTGAAGCGGATTTTAGGCTTGCCAGTTTTCAGTTGGGGCCTGAAGCTCTTCTGGGGACATAACTTGCCTCCAGGCTACAGAGATGAGTTCCCCTGGAGGAAACGGTAGCTTTGGTGAGCGAACTCTGTGGAATTACATCCCCACTGAGATCTCCCCCCAAAAAACGGCACCTTCTCCAGTGCACTGACTCCAAATCTCCAGGAATTTCCTAACCCAGAGTTGGAAACCCTGTCCAGGATGTCTGGTAAGCTACCATCTCAGTATTCCAAATGCACATGGTAATTCTTCTAAAGCGGCAAGTAAAGGTAAAGGTTTCCCTTGCTCGAAAGCCAGTCAAATCTGACTCCAGGGACGGGATGTGGTGCTCATCTCTGTTTCCAAGCTGAAGAGCCAGTGCTGTCTGAAGACTTCTCCGTGGTCATGTGGCCGGCACGACTAAATGCCGAGGCGCATGAAATGCTGTTACCTTCCCACCGAAGCAGTACCTATTAATCTACATGCAACTTCTTGCATTCGAACTGCTAGGTTGGCAGGAGCTGGGGCCAGAGACAGGAGCTCACTCTGTCATGCGACACTTGGGTCTCAAACGGCTGAACTGCAGCCACCACAGCCCTACTAAAGCAGCAAGTACTACACATGAAAATGGAAATCTTGTGATCTCCCTAATGTGGAATACATTTTGTTTGTCCTTAAGGTACCACTGGGATGTGGAATGGAATGGTATAGTATAGCCTGATCTTGTGGAAGCTAAGCAGGGTTAGTGCTTGGATGAGAGACCACCACAGTACTTGGTCCACTGCT
>NW_015192417.1:0-4991 GCF_001447785.1 Gekko japonicus | reverse complement strand
TCTAAAGTTTAGTTCTTTGTGGCTGGATTAGCAAGTTGATCAAAAAGCGGTTTTCTGGAGTAAAGGGCTTGCTATCTCAACTTTACAAGATCTGCTTGCTAAGAGAAAGGTTGGAATCTCCAATGAGCATGTTGTTAATGCAACAAAAGGAAAGACTCTTTTGATCTAAGATGTTTAAGGAAGCAAAGATGTCCCTGGAAAAAAGGAACTTGGTTTATATCATGAATGGACAGATCCGGACTTATAAAAACTAAAAGATAATTGAAGAAAGAAGATACATCGAAGACGGAAGAAGAAAAACGTGTTGAAATGTTCTTACTGAGGGAACTATGGGGGGGGGGAGTAAAGCGTAAAAGGAGATGCTAATTTCTTCTTAAGGGCTGTGATTATGTGTGTTATAGCTTTGGAATGACTCTCTGTTCAGTCAGATAAGCTAGTTTTGTCAGCAGAAGCGATGATTGGCGGGCACTCTACATGTTTGAAAGTAACTGTATAAGAGTAACAACTATGTTTTAAGCATTGTAAAACCTCCATTCTTGGGTTTTTAGTTAGGTTCTTTTTACTTTCTCCTTTAGATAGTAGATTCTCCCTCCCCAAATTCTGTTGTCGTTTTATAGAAATGCAAATAAAAAAATCTCCTTTCGGGGGGCCAATTTTTTTTTTAAAGTATTAAATGTTTTGAAGGCAATATAGATTTTTAAATGCTAAAAGTAGCATTTTGCTACTTAATGATGTCATTCAATTTCCCTTAAGCTTGAAACACTGAACAATTCCTTAGTATCAAGGAAAAGCACAATGAGACAAGTTCTTCTCTGACACTTCACATCAATCACTAGGATTGCACTGGACATAAATCTTCACATAATCTGACACAATTACTGAAAAGCCATATTGCATCTCCTGGCAGTATAAACACAATTTCCCCTTTTTGCTATCTTGTGAAAATATTCACCTGTACCAATACATTGTTTTGTTTCTTGTTTTGCTGTGCCATTACCTAGAACATCTGGTGATTTCAATGATGATTGCTTCCAAAAAGGCAGTAATTCTAAGAACATCTAAGAATGGCATGACAAGTAACAGAAGTAGAAGTGTGGAACCCCTGCTGAGGGGGGAAAAGTTTGTAAGGGGAGTCAGAGTGGTAAAATGGTGTGTGTGTGGGGGAAAGGAGTAAACATTACCCTCACACTCATTGCTATTTTATATATTGCTTTCCTTTGCAAAGGAAAAGTGGTAGGTTAGCTTAAGATCATAAGAACACCCATGGTCCATCTAATCCAGCATTATATTTCACAAAGTTATCAACAAGATGCCCCCAGAAGGTCCAGAAACAGGGAATGGTGGCCAAAGCCTGCCCCAGTTGTTGTCCCCCTCCAGCACTGGGATTCAGAGGGTTACTGCTCTTGAACATGGAAGTTCTGTTTGGCTGAGAGCTATTGATAGGCCAGTCCTCCAAGAATTTGCCTAATTTCCTTTTAACCACCTCAACTAGTGGCCACCACCACATCCCATGAGAGTGAGTTTCATAAGCCAATTAGTCCTTGATTTAAGAAGTACTTTCTTTTATCTGTCTTGAATCTACTGCCTTTCACTTTAATTGGGTGCCAATGAGCTCTACTATTATGGGAAAAGTTTAAGAGTGGGGGGAAAACATTAATTTTTGGACATGTATAATGCTAGTGGGTGTGTCATCATCACAAAGATCATGGCAACTCTGAAATGATCTGTGGGAAGGAGCTTAAGACTTAAAGGACTTAAAGAACTTCCTAGCATATAATAAACTAGACGTATTTCAGTTATGAAATCCTAATTTATCCCGGCTCAGTCCTTCAACTGATTTCCAGAAAAAGAGGATTTTGCAGTGCATGGGATTAGTCTAACGCAGGAATTGCACAGTTACACAAATGTCTAATCAAATCCAGAAATCAATCATGACAGCTGCCTTCTCTTCTCCATTTGCCCAGATTTTGGTCCCTTCTGGATTTGCTTAAGAGACAGTCACATGTGTACAAGGTTTAGGATTGTAACACATATCATTTCAATATAACAGCTCTGAGACACTGATGTCCTGTTTCAGAAATATGTCATGAAGCAGAGGTTGTCGTCATGTTGCTGTACTTATGTATCTGGCCCCTGTGGTTAGACAAATAACTGGGAGCTCCTAAGTGTCTAAGAGGCGGTGTTAGATTCCTGTCTTTAAACAGGTGAAAGACAATGCTAACAAAAATGAAACAATTCCTATGCACAAGCAGAGATCACTCTTACAGAGGTTCAGTATTAAAACAAAGCACACAACATACTTTTGTGCAAGTGGTTCACAATCCATCATGAGATGGGGGTTCAAAAACCTACTACCAAACATACATGGGATCACAGAAGGTTAACTCAGTTTCACAGATAAATAGGAAAAAAAGACTTCCATTTTTTCTACTGAATAAAGGAAAAAGTAACATTATTTATAAAATATTTGCTGAAGTACAGTAGTGACAAAAAAACTGAGCAGAGATCTGTGACATCTGTTCAAAATGGAAGATTTGTCTCCACTTACCGTGAAGCTTCCTTCTCGGTGGTCCAGAATGGAGCAGTCCTTTGGACTCCACAATCCTGGGTTAGCTCCTCCCTCCTCTGAAGGCAGGGCCGGCAGACTCTTTAGGCATGGAGAGGGAGGGGCTTGTCCCTTGGATCCCAGTCAATCTCCAAGCCCCTGTCCTCAAATTGTGAAAAATAACTAACAAGAACCGCTCCCAACGGGGAGGTCACTTTGACAATAACAATACACAGGACAACAAACTGACAGTCACTAAGGAACGGGGAACCAACTCCTAATCCCCTAGAAGTCCCACCACACCACCATGCAGCGAGGAAGCGGACCCCAAAAAACAAAACCAGATGGGAAGGACTGCTCCACTCTGGACCACCGAGAAGGAAGCTTCACGGTAAGTGGAGACAAATCTTCCATTCTCCGGTGGTCCAGGAGTGGAGCAGTCCTTTGGACTCCAAACTCCTGGTACGTATCAAAGCAGTGCCCTCCAGGGTGGGTCCGTTCCGCTTCCACGCTCACAGGGTGTGCTGCAGTACCCTGTGGCCAAAGGCCACCTCAGCCATTTTGGAACCAGACCTGAAAGTGGAAATAGGATACAGTCCACAAATTGCCTCTTTTCCCACCAAAACTCCTCATGGACTAGTTCCCTATGGTGCCCGCTACACTTACCCCTCGTACTTCACATCCTTAAGAGGGAAAGGTATGGAAAAGGGGGCTTACTCAAACACAAGAACCCTTATTCCACCGGACTAGCATTCCCTGACCCTACTAATCTCCCTCCTGCGTCACACATGGGGAGAGAGAGGGAAGGAACAAAAAGGGGGGAGCAGTGCACAGCGGGCACCCCATACGCAATAACCCAGGAACCATGGGGATTCTCCTCGCTTACCATGGTTCTGAAGGTAGTCCTCCTGGCCTCCTGCACCATTCCGATATGAGGAGCCAACAAGGAACGTCCAACCTTGGTCAGAGTCAAGGCGCACCAGTGCACTTGTCCCGGTTCTGAAGGTAGTCCTCCTGGCCTCCCGTGCCATTCCAATATGAGGAGCCAGCAAGGAACGTCCGACCTTGGTCAGAGTCAAGGCGCCGCTCAGCTCCGCAGACAACTCCCTATTGGGAGAAAGCAGAGCTAAACTTGCCAGTCCTCTTCTGGACTCAGTGCAGAGGCGTGGGACTTGTCGGGGCTGTTGTTCCCCAGGGGTTACCCAGGTCTACGGCCCCATGGAGGAACAAATGCTCTTCCATGTTTGGGAATGGAGGGAGAATCCGGGACCTCAGCAAATAGGGAAGCTGAGACGCTACCTGATGCTGGTCTCCTCCACTAAATCCGTGCTCTTCTTATCTTCGATTTTCGTTCCAACTCGAGTGCTCTAAGAGAGCACGGTCCACCACAACCTGCTCTGAAAGCAGGGCCAGAGACACTGGGATCCAAGGGACAAGCCCCTCCCTATCCGTGCCTGAAGAGTCTGCCGGCCCTGCCTTCGGAGGTAACCTAGGAGTTTGGAGTCCAAAGGACTGCTCCATTCCTGGACCACCGGAGAATATTTCCTTAGACACAAACTCACTTGGTGGCTTTAGACAAGGCACACTTTCTCAGTCTCGGCCGCATATGAATCTGAGGATTATAATTCCGCTATATTTTACATGGTTGTTGGAAGGATTTCTGAAAGTGCTGTATAACTAAGTGCTATATAATTAAATTAATCATTACTACAAAAAGTGTTTCTAATCCTCAACCTCTCTTCTGGGAGTATTTTTCATAAAGACCACAATATCAAATTGATTAATAGCTATGTCTAATACCCATACTATTTTCAGTTTAGAGTTATACAATAAACTAAGTAAATATATATGAGGGGAAACAGGAACAGATGCATTTATTTCAGAAGAAATTGGCACAATCTTTCATTGGAGTTTCAAAATATATTTAGATAACATTGAGCAATGAGGGCTTGTTTGGGTTTGCACTGTGGGTATCAAAACTTTCTCTTGAAATAATCTATGGCTATCTCTGCTATAATCTGTACATTGATAAATGTTTTAAGGTTTATCTGCAATCAGATGAAATCAAGCCTTAAACCTAAAGCAGCTGACTACAAAAGTTAATGACTAATTCTGAAGTACTTCAGCAAGACATGACCTGATTACGGGGCTTTTATTAAGATGCAGATGTAGATTGAGACATGGAGATGCTTCTGTGACCTACAAAGGAAAACCAAATGATTCTTCAGGCAAGCTGAAGCTTTATCAAAAGCCTTACTGTCAATTACTTTAATGGCATAAGAATATTAATAATAACCCAAGGTCTGTTTTATCCAGACTATTTAGTCACAGATTTGCAAACAATTATTCATATATTTTATATTAAATACAGTATAGTAAGTCTGCTGAAGTGAAACAAAAAGATACAGAATGTGAAGTACTACATATATATGGACTGATTTTGGGC
>NW_015192416.1:0-5517 GCF_001447785.1 Gekko japonicus | reverse complement strand
AAAAAGGCAAACTCTGTATTACAGATTATTAGGAAAGGGATTTTGAATAAACAGCCAATATTGTAATGCCTCTGTACAGATCTATGGTGCAGCCTCTTTTGGAATACAGTTCTGGACACTGCAGAGCTGGAAAAAGTACAGAAGAGGGCAACACTGGCCCCGGTCACACGGGCAGGAAACTGCAGAGGAGAAGCGTGGCTGTTTGCCCTGGGGCAAACTACTGCGCAGTTACGTGATCAGACCTCCTGTGGAGGTCCTGTGGAGGTACCGTGGAGGTTCCATGGCAAGGGAGAGGTGCCGATCACAGGACAAGCCGGCGCACAACGAAGAAGCGTGCGCCGCGGCAAACTGGTTTATATTTTTGTGTACATGACAAATGCGCATGCTCCGTTGGGTGCACATGCGCATCCACAGAGACTTGGACAAAAAAACCCCACCTTATTTGCAAGGGGACATGGGCGGGCGCCGGATGCCACCGGAAACGCGATCAGACGCCCGCCCTTGCCCCGCAGTTTCCGGAAACTAGTACCTCCAAGGTACTAGTTTTTTGCCACGCAGTTTCGGCTGGAAGCCTCGGTTGAGCCACAGGAGTGCTACGTTTCCCAGATGTGCTGGTGAGATCGCGCCCGGAAACCCCGCCTGTTTTCCGTCTCACTTGTGTGGCTTCTGTTACGTGTGACCGCAGCCCAAGATTATTAGGGGGTTGGAGAACCTTCCCTATGAAGAAAGGGTGAAGAGTCTTGGACTTTGCAGTTTAGAAAAGAGACGACTACAGGGTGGGTGGGACATGATAGTGGTTTATAAAATTATGCAGGGAGTAGAGAAAGTTGACAAAGAGACATTTTTCTGCCTCTCCCAAAAGACTAGAACTTGAGGACAGTCAAAAGGAAATACTACTTTACATTGAGAGTGATTAAAATGTGGAGTTCACTGCAGGAGGGTGTCGTGATGGCTACCGGAATAAACATCTTGAAAACGGGATTAGATAGATTAATGATGGATAAGTCTATCAATGGCTACTAGCCATGGTGACTGAGGGAAACCTCCACATTCAGAGACAGCAAACATCTGAATTACTTAGACAGCCATGAAAATTGGATGAAAGTGTATTTGGTTTCTTCCCCTGGTCCCTTCTGTAAGTCATAGATTTCTGGCTGCTTAGAGAGCGCTTCCTTTTTATGCAGAAATAAAAGAATTGTTTTAATGTCTTTAAGTTAGTCGGTCTTTAGAAAACAAGTGATGGAAAATATATGCCAGTAAAAGGTGATGCGGGGTTATAACCATGTTCTCTGTAGTGAATTTGTTCAAACTGGAGACTCATGACCACACTCACAGAAGCTTTAGGTGCCCCAAATATAGAATCCCCCAAATTTCCCTGTCAATAACTACTATGGCATAGAACTATATTATGTGAGGAAAAGAAGAAACTATCTCTGAGCATGCCCAGATTATTAATCATTCAGTACTGAGCTGCGGTGGCTCAAGTGGTTAAGACACTGAACTGCAGGCTGTGGAAGGTCGGTAGTTCAGCAGTTTGAGCTCCCGTCTCTCGTTCCAGCTCCTGCCAACCTAGCAGTTCGAAAGCAAGAAATTGCAAGTAGATAAATAGGTACCACTTCGGTGGGAAGGTAACAGCGTTCCGTGCATCTTGCCATTTAGTCATGCCGGCCACATGACCACGGAAACGTCTTCGGACAGCGCTGGCTCTTCGGCTTTGAAACGGAGATGAGCACTGCAACCCTAGAGTCGGATTCAACTGGCTTTCGAGCAAGGGAACCTTTACCTTTACCTTTTTACTGAGGACCTATAGGGTTGCTAGTCTTCAGGTGGAACCTGAAACTCTCCTGGAATTGCAACTGATCTCCAAGTGACAGACATCAGTTCCCTTGGAAGAAATGGCTCCTTTGGAGAAGGGACACTAGGGCATTATACCTCATGGAGTTCCTCCCTAAACCCCATTGAACCCAAGTTCCATCCCCAAATTTCCGGGAATTAGAATAACACTAAATAAGGCATTATCTTATTTTATAAATTTATTTTCTGCTCAAGACTATCACTTTATGAGCACAGAGAGAGAGAGAGAGATCTCCAGGAATTTCCGAACGCAAGAGTTGGCAACCCTAGGACCCACAATCTATGGTCAAAAGGTTCAAGTTTTAAGGGAGACAGATTTGCCATAATGATTTCCACTGTATATAGGAAGTAAAG
The DNA here is from genome assembly GCF_001447785.1 of Gekko japonicus. Classification (NCBI taxonomy): domain Eukaryota; kingdom Metazoa; phylum Chordata; class Lepidosauria; order Squamata; family Gekkonidae; genus Gekko; species Gekko japonicus. The sequence continues at coordinate 3,309 of NW_015192416.1, read as the reverse complement.
TGTTCCATGTTGCGTGAGGAGAGGACGTTCCAGGCAGTACTGGGAAAATAATTGAAACTGAGTACAGCATTTGCCACATAAATGTTTTTGGAATAGAAATACTGGGTCCAAAACAACCCCTCCTCCCCTTCAACAAACATTATCCCTGGAAACCATGGTGTAGGGTTGCCAGCTATGGGTTGGAAGAATCTGGAGATCTGGGGGTGGAGCCTGTGGAGGGCAGGGTTTGGGAAGGGGAGGGACTTCATCAGTATATGATGACACAGAGCCCACCCTCGAAAGAAGCTATTTGCTTCAAGGAAACCAATCTGTGTAGACTGGTATAATCAGAACTGGCAAACCTACCAAGACACTAAGTAGGTATAATAAGGCATTGCTCTTGAGTTATCACATAAGCAGACCTGAAATCCAAACTTCTGTTAATGATTGATTGGCTTGAAAAAAGTTACTCTGTGGTGATAGCATTCAGTTGTGTAGACGAACATTTTCTGGGGAAGCTGCAGAGTATTTTTGGTACAAGTGTTTACCCTTGTGGACTCTTGTATCTGTGGTAAAAAAATAAACCGAAAACTAAACTGTCCCTAGAGAAAAGGAAGAAGTTATGCTTTGAAACGGATGCACTCTGACTGAGGATGGATTTCCTGCCCCAGTCCCTGAATAAATGGAAAGACTTCGGCTTTTACATGCAGTCAGCCATGAAGGATTTCTCCTTTCAGCCAAGACCGTTTTTAGCCAGCGTCTGATAAGCCTCTTGTCTCTGTGCATCTGGTACAATAATACATAGAGGTGTCTTCAGTCTTCAGGCTGCTCAGCTGCAGGGAAACTTGTATTTTGTTGGTGTCTCGTGTGATGCTGATCCGACTTTGGAGAGCACTGTTATAGCTAGTGGTTCCACCCGTCCAGATTACACCCATCCACTCCAGGCCTTTTCCTGATGGCTGACGGAGCCAGCTTACTGAGTAGCTTGTTAAATCAAATGACACTGTGCAGGTCAGTTGTAGAGTGTCACCTGGCCTCTTAATACCACCTCCAGACTCGGTCAGAGTGACCTGCGAGGAAACGCCTGAATGTAAAGGGAAATAATATATATATATTAAAAAATAACATCAGAATATGACACTCAAAGGGAATTGATTGTGCACATGGCAGAAGAAATCAGATTTCTTTCCCTCTTACATGTAGGAAGGAGTATGAGGAAATTGACCAAAATTCTAAATGCCATGTCTTTCATTGCCAGGAGCCACGGGTATCCCAGGAGCTCACGGGTAGCAACACGGCATCCGCAATGCTTCTGAATTCAGATTCTTCTCCCTGAACTTCCTCTTTAATGATGGATACCATAACGATCATTTGCATGGTGCAAATAAAGATTGCTTATGTAAATTAAGGAAATTGAAAATGTTTATGGGAATGGCTGAGTAGGAAGAATGTTTATGGAAACACTACCATTTGTTGTAGATGGGCAATAATGGAAATGAAAAGAAAATATGGGTATGCCTTGTTTCTGGTGTCTTCTTTAAGCTACAGAGTTCTGAGATATCCTTTTGGCCCACAAATACACTACAATTTTACACTGAATCTCTGGATTGTATCCGACTAGCTTTTCAACTTAAACTTGCTTCTTCCCCTCCCCATTACTCTCCTCGGTCCCATTCTGGAGATGTGTAAAGCCCAGAAGCTGAGCATCCGCTCAGCCTTTTTTTTTTGGTTGTTATTCAGTCACCCAGTCAAGTCTGACTCTTCGCGACCCCATGGACCACATCACACCAGGCCCTCCTGTCTTCCATCGTGCTCCAGAGTTTGCTTAATTTCATGTGCATTGCCTCGATAACACTGTCTAACCATCTCATCTTTTGCCGTCCCCTTCTTCTTTGACCTTCAATCTTTCCCAACATCAGGGTCTTCTCCAGTGATTGCTCCCTTTTCATTTGGTGGCCAAACTATTTGAGCTTCAGCTTCAGTATCTGGCCTTCCAGGGAACAGTCAGGGTTGATTTCTTTTAGGATTGACTGATTTGATCTCCTTGCAGTCCAGGGGACTCTCAAGAGTCTTCTGCAGCCCCATAATTCAAAAGAATCTTTTCTTCGGTGCTCGGCCTTCCTTATAGTCCAGCTCTCACAGCCATACAGTACTGCAGAAGGTTCAATGCCTGGCATCTCCAGTGCTAAGGACCAGGAAGTAGATTATGTGAAAGAACTTTACTGGCAGGCCCATAGGCAGGATTTTTTTCATCAGGGGCATTTAAATTTCTAAGGGGACACTTGAGTTAATTAAAGTTAATTAATTACTTAATAAATATTTTCAATGTTTTCTGACATGGTTTTTATGGTGGCATGGCTTTTAATTACGGGGGCATAGCCCCAAAATGCCCCACTGTAGTTATGAGCCCATTTACTGGAGAACCTGGAAAGCTACTGCTAGTCTGAGAGCATATTCTTTTTAAATAAAAAATGTGTGATGCTGTTTAACCGAGAATTGACAGCACCTTCCAAAAACTGATATTTCTAGAGAGACAAAACTAACTACTGTGTGGTTCTGGAAGTTCTTATGTCAAATGAAAGAATGGTGTGGAACAGAATATTTGATACTGAATTTATGTGTAATAATCCATGACCCAAATGCTATTTCTCTGGGACTGGTATAAACTCAGGGCATGCTGTTTCCAGTCCTATCCCATGCAAATCCCATAATAAACTATACTGTCAGACAGACAAGAGTGGCTTCAGTTATCCACTAAGTGTTGTTTCAAGACCTAGGCTCTCTGTGTTGTAGCTCGGAGACAGAGCACATACTTTGCAGGCAAAAGGCTCCGGGATTAAATACAATCAAAATGATCTCCTGTATCTGGACTGGGAAAGACCTCCATCAGAAAACTTGGGGTCTGCTACCAGTTTGAGCAAACAACTCTGAATGAGACATGTCAGTGTCTTAAGCTAAGATAAAGTAGCTTGAAGGGTTCATATGGAAAGCCAAAACTTAGGCTGCCATTAACATCAAAGGAGCACACCAACTACTGAAAGAGTTGGGATGAACCAGGAGAGTGCACGTGGAAATAGTGGAATAAAGCTTTAAGTTCTCCTTCTGTAAAACTGCCATTCTTCCTTGAGAGGGGCATTCTTAGACTTCTGCTTCCTGCACTAAAATTAGATCTCCCTCTCTGGGGCAGAGCTGTGGTTTCCCTTACTGGGTCATTTTGTTCACTTGTCTGCTCCAAGGAACATGAGCGACACCATCAGGAAATTCTTCAGTACACATGAAGACATGAAGCTGTCTTACACAGAATCAGCCCCTTGGTCTTTTCACTCTTCC
>NW_015192415.1:0-6334 GCF_001447785.1 Gekko japonicus | reverse complement strand
CACTTGAAGGGAGCTTCCACAGATATTCCCAAAAACCAATGCCAGGAATATTAATTGTGTCAGGAAAAATGGTGCTCAGGGGAAACCATTATTGTTACAAGGTGTTATCCAGTTTGCATAAGGTTCTATTACAATGGATACCCACACCATTTGGTGGATCATTCTGTGGGCAAGAGAATACCTCAGTAAATTTAACTTTCCTGAATACTGAACTTTATTCTAGAAATTCTCCTAATTAAACAGGCAGCTAGAGTGAAATGTGAGGTAGAGCCAATCTCCAGAATGGGACAGAAAACACCTGCTCATCCCCATTAAATCACTCCGTCTGTCTTTCAGTTTTCACCCCGCCCTTCTTTCAAGGACCTCAGAGTGGCATTCAGTGTTCTCCTCTACTTGATATAGGTTAGGTTGAGAGAGACAGAGGGTGCCCTGTGTAAGGCAACCCTTTTGTTAACTGTGATAAAGCAGAGTAGTATTTCAACATTTCTTTGAGTACAAGTTGTGAACCTTGAGTTGGTTCCATTTTCAGGAAGTTTAGACTAGTGTTAAGTCATCTAAAGATCTCTGCCGAAGTGACCATGAGAATTCATAAAATAAATGTTATGCTGCCTGGTTATCAAGCCAAATACAGATAAAGAAGAGCAAAAAAAAAATGAATTCCTTAATCCATCTGTCCCTCCTACCCTGATTAAGGCACAACATTCTGGTTGACATTTAGTCCACAAGGACTTCATTGCATAAATTAAGGAAGTCCTGAGGCTGCTTTCAGAGTTACAGCAGGGAGCACAATTCTTTCATTCAGGACAGAATGGTAGACAAATCCGGGACAGACTTTGTCAGTTTGTGCCATACAGCTGAAATTATCTTGGAGAAAGGATGTTCTGGAGAATGTTCATAGAATACTTTCTGTATAATAGCTAAAGACATTTGCCATAGACCAAATATGTCAATATTTAGTCTTTTTCACCATTCCCAGTTGTCATTAGCTAAACTGGAATATTCTACTCAAGTCATTCAGGACTATAAAGGTGGTGTTCGAAAACAGCTGGCCAATCAAACTGCAGAATATTTAAAAGGTCAAAACACAGAATAATCTCTCTCTCTCTCTCACACACACACAAAATGCTACTAAAATATAAACCCTAGCGTATTGCCACTTTCCAGCTCTCCCATTGGCTGTGCTCTGTGCTTCATCAACCATTGGCATGTCAACCACCACTCAAGAGTATTCATGTGCCATTGGCTGGGGGCTGGGTCCGCTCCTCTCCCCCACCCACTGCCAGCTTGGCTACTCTTCCCTATCTGAATAAACTGCCAAAACAGCTGCCTGTCCTGACAAAGATGCTTCTACTACCACTGTTTCACTCCTCAACATCTGGCTGGCTACTGAAATGGCTGTTCCTTGCTCAGAAAGAGGCTTCTATTGCTGCCACTTCTCCTGCTTGGCTCCTCCGTGTCTGCCTGTCCACTGAGGTGAGCCACCGGCCATCAAACCTTTCTGTTCTCCTCCTCTTGTGCAGCTCACTTTCCCCTTAGTGGCCATTAGGCAACCAAGCTTCGTTCTGTCAGTAAAAAGGCAGGGGCAGGAGGCCCTTTCCAGACCTACTTTGGCTTTTGTGGGGAATCTATTGGGGGCAGTCCTGAGTAGGGATGCCAGCTCCAGGTTGGGAAATTCCTGGTGATTTTGTGGTAGAGTCTACAGAAGCCAGAGGTTGGGGAGGGGAGGGGCCTCAGTTGAACAGAATGCCATAAAGTCCACCCACCAAAGCAGTTATTTTTTCCAGGGGGAGAGAGATCTGTTGTCTGGAGTTCAGTTGTGATACCAGGCAATCTTCAGGCTCCACCTGGAGGTTGGCTACCCTAGGCCTGGCAGTGCCCTCTGTGTGACTTGATGACACCTGACTGGCATGATTTAATTAGGCATGGCTGCTTGCTCCTGTTCACCAGCAGCAGCCCCTCTAGGACAGCCAGTATGGCATAGCAGTTAGCACTTCAGAGCAGGGACTGCCAGACCCAGGTACTTGCTGTGGAAGCTGAGTGGGTGATTTCAGGCCACTCACAGACTTTCAGACTAACCTAGCTTACAGGGTTGTTGCAGATCAAAAAGGGGAGAGAAGAATGATGTGAGCTCCTTTGGTCTCCACTGTGGAGAAAGACTGTACTTTTCCTAGGTAGAGGCTGCAGGGAGGGGGGTAGAAGATGGAAACCTAAAGTCAGATGGGCAGATAACAGTACATTGATAGTTGGCTGGGAAGGAGATAGGGTTGCCAACTCCAGGTTGGGAAATTCCTAGAGATTTGAGGGGTGGAGCCTGGAGAGAGTGGGGTTTGAGGAGGGGTGGGACCTCAGACAGGTACAATGCCATTGACTCCACCCTCCAAGCCAGACATTTTCTCCTAGGGAACCATTGTTGCCATTCTCCAGGTAAGGGCTGGAGGTTGCTCAGACTTACAACTGCTCTTCAGAAGTCAGAGATCAGTTCCTCTGGAGAAAACGGTGTGCCATTATACGCTGCTGAGGTCACCACAGCAAATTGACACTGAGTGCCCAAGGCTGGGGCACCCATCCAGAGCCTCTTTCTAGAGTTCATTGTATTTATTTCCACAGTGGACCTTATTCCTATTAGCTACAAGGGACTGCAATTGTCATTGCTCATCCACATGACAAGAATGGGAATAAGAAAATAAAATGGCTAAATATGAATTTACTTTCCTGGCAATAATCCTTACAAGGTTGGAAAATAATGACAAACTAGCCACTCATTGAACTGTCAATTCAGAAGAACTCTGCAGAAGGGACAAGGACGTATTTTTCAGCTGTACAGCTAAAACTGAACTTTGTCAATCATGTATCTATAAACAAATATTCATATTTTCATAGAGAAAAACAGTAGCCCTCTTCATCTTTGGTATCATTTTACTTAACACAGTAATCTTTATAATCTCAGTGAAGGCTTCAGTTCTATCAGAGAAACAAATTATTCTATCCTGATCCACAAAAAAATTGTAGATATCCATTGTAATAGAAACTTATCCAAACTGTATACTACCTTGTAACAAAAAAGGTTTTCCTACATCCCATTTTCCATGACACAATTATTATTCCAGGTATTAGGTTTTTACTAATATTTAATGTCTATGGAGCTGCGGTGGCTCAAGTGGTTAAGACGCTGAACTGTAGGCTGTGGAAGGTCAGTAGTTCAGCAGTTCAAGACCCAGGTGCCGCCAGACAGGGTGAGCTCCTGTCTCTAGTTCCAGCTCCTGCCAACCTAGCAGTTCGAAAGCAAGAAATTGCAAGTAGATAAATAGGTACCACTTCGGTGGGAAGGTAACAGCGTTCCGTGCACCTTGGTGTTTAGTCATGCTGGCAACATGACCACGGAAACGTCTTCGGACAGCGCTGGCTCTTCGGCTTTGAAATGGAGATGAGCACCGCAACCCTAGAGTCGGATTCGACTGGCTTTCGAGCAAAGGCATGTTTACCTTTACCTTTAATGTCTATGGACCTTTACCTAGATGTCCCAGGCTAGCCCGATCTCATCAGATCTCAGAAGCTAAGCAGGTTCAGTCCTGATTAATGCTTGGATGAGACACCACCAAAGACGTCTAGGGTTGCTATGCAGAGGCAGCTCAGCTTGTCTCTTTCCTTGAAAACCCTATGGGGTCATCATAAGTCAGCTGCAACGTGATGACACTTTCCACCAATATCTATGGAAGCTTCTTTCAAATGAAACCTATTCGGCAGTATAAAAAAAGAGGAAAGCCAAAAAATCATAGTGCAAAACTGGGGTGGGCAAACTTTTTCTTTTGCCTCATGGCTCAAACTTAAATTGGTTACCAGAAATAAATTGTTCTTTAAAGAAAAACCCACATTTGTTTATGGTTGTGATTTCATTTCCTGTTCACAGTAGGGGTGTGCATTCGGTAAAGCTGAACTGGAAAAAAAAACCCATGAGAAATGTCTTTTTGGCATTTTTCAGGTATTTGGCATACTGAATCAGATTCCCTGACCTGATTCGGCTGCCAAATACTGAATGCTGGAAAAAAAACCAACATATTTTTTTGGCTTTTTTCGGCATTGCCAATTACAGGCTCTGAGGTGCTTTAAAGGGCTCCACATACCTTCTTTTTCCTGCCATTTTTGTCCCTTTCCCACCCTTTTATACTGCAGAGATCCTCAGATTGACCTGAGTCCTGTTGGGTTTGGGCACTGACTGCCACAGTGGCACTGGTTCTGGTGGGCACATTGCACTGATTCTGCTGTTGGCCTTGCAAACATGCCCCCTCACACCACACCTCACTTACTTTCTAGTGCAGAGATTCTCGGGGAGACACTGCTGCCTGCCTTTTCCCCCTTCCATAGGAAACTATGGAGGATTGGGGGCACCCTCTTTGGATACCCCTAGAATTGGACCAATCTTTTCCAAACTTGGGGGTTCTTTTAGGGAGGGGCTCCAGCAGCTATGGTACCAATTTGGTGCCTCTGCCTCAAACCTCCTCCCTTCCAGCCCCCGGAATACTTGTTAGAAGATTTTTGCCATTGACTACAATGGCTCCATAGGATATAATGGAGCAAAAAAAAATTAGGAATACCAAGTATTTTCAGGTACCAATACGGTATTGGTATTTGGGTATATTCAGGAATACCGAAAAAAAAATCAGCTTTATTGTACCCAAATCTGAAAAAAAAATATTTTTTTCCCCTGCACACCCCTAGTTCATACCCTTGATCCATGCTCTAACTTGTTAGAAAGTAAAAAGATCATGGGAATTGGTCACAAATGCATACATTCCAGCATTGCTTTGGAGATGTGAATTTCTTATAAAAAGGGTTTATTCTTTCATTGCAATGCACCTTTTTGTAACCTCAGCACTTTCAGTTATTTTATGTTATACACCACAAGGTGGTGCTCTTGCAGGAGGATAGGAAAGTTAGGTCTAAGGCTTTTCCTGCCTCTGAGCATCTACAGAAGGAAATTCTGAAATTTTACAAAACCTCCTTTCCTGCCTTTCCTCTTGTTGAATTTTTCTTAGATCAAAACAAAGCTGATTAGAAACAGACTCCAAATTCCTAAAAAGAGGAAGAGAAACTAACTGTTGGTATTCAGGGGGAAATTGGGTCAAGAGGAATTAAGAAATTTTCTCTCAAATATGTAACATGGGCACTGTATTCTGGAGTGCTGTTCCAACATATGTATAATATATGGATAATGGTTAGCTTGTGCATCAGTCTTTAGCCTTCCATAGATTCTGCAGGTTGTCTGTATCCAGTTTTCACAATTTTGTTTATTTATGTATTTATGTAAAACACTGTTATGCCATCTTTCCACCCTATCATGATCTACAAGGTAACAAACGTAAGAAACACTGAAACATTTAAAGAATGAAAATACAGTTAAAATTTTAAAATTCAATTAGAAAAGCCTAAGTAAACAACATTAGAAGGAGGGTCAATAACTGTTATTGGGGGTAAGTCAGACAAAGCAAAGAAGTCTTCACCTGCTGTTTTGATCTAAGACACTGATAGAAAAGAGACAGACATATCTCCCTGGGGAGGGAATTCCAAAAAATCAGGTGCCACAACAGAGAAGGCCTTTCCTTGGTTGCTACACATCTAGCTCTGGATAACAGGAGCAACCAAAGTAATGCCTCCAAGGATGACTGGAGTGAGTGGGTAGGTTCATATGGGAGAAGGCAGTCCTTAAAGTACATTGGTCTGAGGACATGCAGGGCTTTAAAGGTCAACACCACCACCTTGAATTGAGCTCACAAGCAAATTGGAAGCCATTGTAGACCCCTGCCACACGGGGGGAAATTGATGCGGGCAAAGTATGGATTTTGAAAGCTGCACCAAAAGAGACACATGGCGGCGGGATCACACAGATCCCGTGAGCTGCCGTGCAGTTGCTCCCTGGCACAATCAGATGCCGGGGAGAAAGTCATGGAAGGGAGCATGAGGCCGCCGGCTGCGCATGTGTGTGCATGCGCAGTTCGGCTGGGAGCCTCGATTGCTCCTGCAGACTGCCGCGCCGGGGATACAATGGCCGCGCTTGCTGCGGCGTTTTAGGTAAGTCCTGCTCTTTAGCAGGTTCTTTTTTGATGCTCATTTTCGGCCAGAAGGGCCGGATCGGGGACGGGTGCGCGCCGCTTCCCAGATGTTGCAGTTTGATCGCTCCCATTTGCTGTGCCCCCGATCCGTCCCTCTTCCGGCCCTAAACCGCCTGTGTGACTGGGGCCGTAGATGGACAAAACTGGAGTGATATGGTCCCTATGAACCACTTTTGTCAATACTCGCTGCAGCATTCCATACCAAGGCCCCGGTCACACGGGCAGGA
>NW_015192414.1:0-5930 GCF_001447785.1 Gekko japonicus | reverse complement strand
GAAAGTAGCACTTAAAATAAGATTGTGATAAGACTTCTCAGGTGTAAAGAGAAAAGTTAGCTGTGAACCATAACAGCTATTTGTTGAACAAATGGGAAAATTCTAGTTTGAGGTTTAATAACACAAACCTGAGAACATACATGTAACTTACTCGTCTTAATTTTGGATGGATGAGATCCATTGTATATAATTTTTCCAGGAAGGTGAAATGAAATCTTCCGAGGACAGGAACTCCAAGACGGGGAACCATTTAGCCCCAAAGTTTGACACCAAGGGAGATCTAGCATTGCTGTAGTGTTTTTCCGTGATGCTTTCCATAATAAACTGGTCCCACAGCTTTCTGAACCAGACTTGGATATTAGGTGGAGCAGGCTATTGAAAGCCTTGCAGCATATAACATGACTTCCAGTATGCCTTTGTGATAGTGATGTTCAATATGTTGTGGCCATATTACCAAAAATATATGTTCTGGTTTGAAAGGAACTTCTATGCCTAAAATAGTGTTAATGTACTGTATAACTGTAGTCCAGAACTTTTCAATTTCCACACACCACCACCAACAGTGGGCAAAGTTACCTACAAGTCCACAACCTTTCCAACATTTTGCTGAATGTTTGGAGGACATGTGGGGTAATCTTAACAGTGTTAAGTACCATCGAGATAGGACTTTGAATTTATGTAAGTCGACTGGTAAGGATAGAGGTTTACAACCTTTGTCGGACCAAATTTTATTCCACGTTTCACCATCAATTACTTTATTACAATCCTGGTGCCAGGCTGACTGGTAAGTGAGGGGTTTGGGACTATTGTCTCTTATTAGTAGTTTATATAAGGCAGAAATCATGCCTCTATTCTGTGTTTGAAATAGTTTAAGGATGACTTCAAATTCTGTGTGTGGGAGAGAAATGATCTTGCCTATTTTTTTCTGATCCACTATGTGACGAAGTTGAAAATATAAGAATCAGGGGATGTCGAGTCTTAATTTTCTTTCTAAATCTACCTTAGAGCATAGACCATTTTTATCTGCGATGTCACAGAAACGGGATAAATTCGCTTCCTTCCATTTGGATTGGATGTTGGGTCGGACATGTTGCAAGAACCAGGGTTGGTGTAGGAAGGAGGTGTATCTAGATACTTCTGGCAGTTGTTTTCTGCAGATTGACTTCCAAATGAGTATTGATGGATATAGGAAAATGTTATCTCTCACCCCAGTGGGAGACAGTGTAGTTTTATCCCAAATCAAACCTTCTATTGAGGAGGAGGAAAGTTGGTCAGAGCACACTTGAACCCATTCCAATGTAGAAGTGGGGCATGCCATTTTTATTACATTGGCTAGCAAGGAGGCTTTATAATAGCATAAAAGGTCAGGCAAGCCGTACCCTCCCTGACCTTTGCACCTAATACTTAGTGTTTGATGACCTACTCTCGTTTTTTTGTTATCCCAAAGAAAGTTCTTTAAAGTTGTCTGCCAGTTCCTGATGACATAGAGTGGGATGTTAATGGGTATGGCCCTGAATAAAAATAAAAATTTGGGTAAGAGGAAAGCTTTAATAAGGTGGAATCTTTCAATGCAGGAGAAATTCATTTTACCCCAATTTAGTATGTCTTTACGCATTTCACTGTGGATATTGTAATGGTTAACTTGAAGCAGTTTTGATAAATCTAAGGGAATATTAATCCCCAAGTAGTGTAAGTGAGAGATGACCCAGCTAAATTTAAATTTCTCTTTCAGAGACCTTTGATCTTTCATCTCAATGTTAACTGGTAAAATTTGGGATTTAGAATCGTTGATTTTCAGGCCGGATATTTTGTGAAAAGAACACAGCAGTTTTAGCAATGGAGGTATAGAAGATAAGGGGTGAGTTATATATAACAGCATGTCATCTGCGAACATAGCCATCTTATACTCCTTCTCCTTCAGCTTGATACCGGAGATAGATGAAGAAGACCTAATAACATGAGCCAATGGCTCAATTGCTAGGGTGAACAAGAGAGAGGAAAGCGGACATCCCTGTCTGGTACCTTTGCCTAATGTGATAGTTTTGGAGATGGAACCATTAATCTTTATATTAGTAGTGGGATTAGAATAGAGACCTTTCAAGGCCGTTAAAAATTTAATGCCGAAGCCGATATTTTGGAGTGTTGTGAAGAGGTAAGGGGATCTGACAGTCTCGAAGGCCTTTTCAATATCTAATATAAGAAAAGCAGAGGACAATTTGGACTTGGTGCAGAAACGTAATAAATTCAAAGTCTTGTGTTATCTGCCAAATCTCTATTGGGTATGAACCCCACTTGGTTAGGGTGAATGTAGTCTGAAATGAAGAGATTGAGGCGTTTAGCAAGGATCAAGGTAAAGATTTTTGGTCTTGGTTTAGTAATGAAATAGGTCTGTAGGAACTGGGTTGTAATGGGTCTCTGTTCTTTTTGAGGAGAACAACAGTTGTTGCCTGATTTATTTATTTGTCAAACGTATACCCCGCCCTCCCAGCAAGCGGGCTCAGGGAGGCTTACATAAAAGCATAAATACACTAAAATACAACATTCAACCATACAATAAAACATTATAACATTATAAATACAAAGTGCTGGTGGCTAATTAAATTAATCTAGGTGGAATATTCCAGGAATAATCCCACTGCCCGGACGTTCACGTTGTTTCTACTCATAGTCCATTAGATGTTAAAAACCACGGGCCAAGCTCTGCTATCATAGCTTGCAATAGGAACCTACAAACGCGCCCAGTAGCGTGCAGTAGTGGTAGCGGCGGCCCCTACTTAAATGCCTGGCGGAAGAGCTCCGTCTTGCCAAGATGCCAAGAGGGTGGGATGGTACCTGCCTCCAAAACCTGCTAAACGCCTTTGTGAGTGGGCCTTTCAACAATGTTGCAAATGTTTTCTAAAAATCTGACGTAAATCTGTCTGGGCCAGGAGCTTTGTTTGTTTTAAGCATTTTTTTATTGTCAAGTACTTCCTCTTCAGTGATTGAGTTGCCTAAGAAGGATTTGTGATGGTCTTTTAACTTAGTATGAATTGGGAAGTTTAAAATTTCTTTTTGGAATTCATCGCTGTCTAATGGATTGTCTGAGTATAAGTTGGTATAGTATTCTTCGAATCTCTCAAGTATATTTTGGGTGTTTGTAGTAATATTACCTTGTAAGGTTTTGATGGCTTTGATGTTTTTAGATAGCGCTTGTTCTTTTATTTTGTTGGCTAGCATTTTTAGTGAACGGGAAGACTTAATCCAGTATTTCTGTTTGGTAAATAGTGGCCCCGGTCACATGGAGCATTAGCTACGTTAGAGAGATGGAAGATAGGTGGATTTTCCGGGCGCGATCTCACCGCCACATCTGGGAAGCGTAGAGCTCCCATGGCTCAACTGAGGTTTCCCGCCGAAGATGCGTGGCAAAAAACTAGTTTCCGGAAACCGCGGGGCAACGCCGGGCGTCTGATCGCGTTTCTGGTGGCATCCTGCGGCCTCCCATGCCCCATTGCAAAAAGGTCCCCCCCCCCGAAGTTTCCAGGGATGCGCACAAGCACCCAACGGGGCATGCACATACTTCAGGTTAAAAAAAACACCAACCCCATTTGCCGTGCCACGCTGCTTCTTTGGCGCGTCGTGTGATCGGCACCTCCCCCCTAACCACAGGACCTCGACGGGACCGCGAGGGGACGCCTGATTGCACAGTCGCACATTATTTCGCTGCGGGGCAAACAGCCACGCCTGCCCCCCATGATATCCGGCCTGTGTGACCGGGGCCAGTAGATGTTTTTTTAATTTTTGTCATTTCTAATAATGTCAGATTTCTACGTTCCTTGGTCAATAATTGCAAAAGATGCTGTGATCCTGTTTGTTTGTGCTGGTGATCTAAGGTATTGATATTTTTCAGGGTGTAATTTACTAATTGTGTTCTTTGTTTTTTCAGATATGAGGACTTCGATATGATGATCCCCCTTGTTACCGGTTTCATAGCATCCCAGATCATAATTGGAGAAACTTCTTCCTGATCATTAATAGGAAAATATCTTTCTAATTCTTTGCCCAATTCTTCACAGCTCCTAATTTGCGTAGAGCCATATCCTTGGCTAGATTTAATGTTCTTCCTTCAGCTATTTTATCTGGCAGATTCCAAGGGATTCCCTATCCTAGCAGGTGCTGTCCTTGTAGGAAGGATTGTGTTGAAACTGTTGCCCATGTTCTCTTCCAGTGCCCTCTCTATTTGGTGTCCCGTCGGGATCTTCTATATCCCATATTAGGCCATTTTTTAGAGTCCCCTGATGATTTTAAGCTTCTTTTCTTGCTCGATAACACAGACACAGAAATAACTGAAATAACAGCAAAGTTTCTCTGCAGTGCCATGGCCCTACGGCCTGATAAATGATATGATGAATTAGGTTTTTCTTTATGGCGATACTCTGTGATGTTACTCGGCAATTTTAATTTGACTCTGTGTGCATTCAGATTACTGTATTTTTACTTATATGCCAATAAAAGGCTTTGGATTGGACTAATTGTGTTCTTTTTTTTCAGATATGAGGACTTCGATATGATGATCCCCCTTGTTACCGGTTTCATAGCATCCCAGATCATAATTGGAGAAACTTCTTCCTGATCGTTAATAGCAAAATATCTAATTCTTTGCCCAATTCTTCTCTAAAAATTTGATTGTACAATAAAGATGGATTTAAAGACCATTGTTTGTGTGGAGTGCTATGGTCAAATGAATTTAAGTTGCAATCTAACCAAGCGTGGTCGGACCAACGCGATGGTTCTATCTTTGTTGAGACTACATCTCTGAGAATGGATGGGGACAAAAGAATGAGGTTTATACGAGTATGCACATTGTGCCTAGCTGAAAAATAAGTGTAGTCTTTTCCCCCCATGTGCATCAAGCGCCATATGTCAACAAGGTCGTGTTGTTTCAGAAGATCATCTAATTTTGTGTAGCATTTTCTTGGCCGTAGAGTGGATGGAGAATGGTATGATTTATCCATGTGGGTGTCTGAAATCATATTAAAATCCCTTCCAAGTATGATTTCCCCTTCAGCAAAAAGTTTTAGTTTGGATAATGTTTCCTGGAGGAAGACTGTCTGTCCACTGCTGGGGGCATAGAGTGTCGCTATCGTCACCTGCCTGTTGTCTAATTGCCCTTTAATAAATAGAAACCTGCCAAGGGAGTCTTTTGGGGGGGCAGCTAGGGTGAATCGTAAGTTTTGGGATAGTAGAATGGCCACCCCTCGAGATTTTGAGGAGACAGGAGCAACAAATTGGGTTTGGAATTTTTTTGTGCGGAATACCAAAAGATCATCTTTCTTCAAATGAGTCTCTTGCAACAAAACAATGCTTGGGTTCAGTTTTATGAGGTTATTTAGAATTCTGCGTCTCTTAATAGGATTGTTTAATCTGTGGACATTAGATGAGATGATCTTAATATTTGTCTGTGTTGACATGGTGGAGCTGTGTTAAGTCTTTGGAGCTTTGGGATTTTAATTTTTATTTTATTTTATTTATTAATTTTTTGAAGGAAAGTAGTGCATAGACCCTGGGAGATACTTAGGAGAGTCTGGCAAGTGTGGGACTGTAGCGGCAATTATTTGCACTGTAGACCCCCCGGTAGAACCCAGTACCACCAAATGGTTCCCTGTAATGGTATAATTTAGTATGAAAAATCAGTGGTTTTTAGTAAATAGCAATGAGGCTCTCAGACAACAATCCCTGTAGGATGTAACAATCAGATCTGACTTATGATAGATTAAAAATTTAATTGAATGATACCCTCAAGCTAAAAATTAAGAACAATTTAGTTAAGTGCAATAGCTAAGAAATTTGGAAAAATAAAATGCTCAATAATAGTTAAAAATGATTTATGTACGCTACCAAAGAGATTGGAAGGTGGAGCTTATGAAAAGTAAGGGGTACCTTTATAAGGAACC
>NW_015192413.1:0-6000 GCF_001447785.1 Gekko japonicus | reverse complement strand
TTTCAACAATGGAATTAAAGCAAGTTATGTTACTTAAACAAACTTGTAATCAAACTGAGCCTGCTATGCAAGGAGGGTGAGATATAAATCAGATAAATAAATAAATAAATATTAATGGATATGAATGGGACAGACAACAGCAGGAGCCTGGTAGCATAGGCAGAGATGTCCACACAATTCACCACTGGAGATCTCACCCATGAGAGCTGGATGGAAGGGGTGGCAGCAAGAATGGATCAGCCATGATTCCATGGAGCACTGCTTCCATGTCCATGAGAGGCCCCTCAGTGCATGTCTGCTGCACATCTGTGCCTCCAGTGTCATCCTCCATCATCAAAAGGTGGCTGGTTGGTTCCCTCTGATCCTCTGCAAGGTTGCTCAAGTGTAGCTGTCCCTATTCACACCTGGTCTCCAGCCACTCCATTTCAATGGCTGCCCATATGGATGTGAGGGTGGGAAAGAGGCATTGCGTGGGCTGAGGCCCCCACACCCTAGGCTCAGGCACCAGAGTGGCTGCATTGACTACCACACTAGGGGCCAACCCAGAATTTAGATGCTCCCCACCAGCTACCTCTGTTCCACAACCCCCATCCCATCCCATGTGATGGCTGGAACACACCTAGCCATTCCAGGATGTCAGCCATCACCAAGATACGGGGGATGACTGGTCAAGGGGTGAGGAGACATAGATTTTCCAAAATGCCAGCAAAATAGTCAGGGCAATGGAACATGGATGGAGGAAATTGCAAGAAACCTATCAGGTTGGAAAAAACTGATTGTGTCATATGGAAGAGCATAGACAACTCACCTCCACCCTCCTCCATCCAGCAGCCAGGGTGGATGTACTGGGAAGGATGCCATTGTAATTTATTTTTATTCTTATGGTTTTATATTGCTGGCTAAGTGCCGTAACAATAAAATTCATTCATACTGGGAAGGAAATTTAATTTCACACCTGTAATTTAAAAAAAGATTCGGTGAACCTGCTTCCAAAAAGAAACAATGATTGGGCAAGACCACCATATGTTGAGGAAATCACCTGTCTGACCAAATTTCTTGGTGCAACAAGGGGAATTTATTGAATTTATTCTGTGGAGATGAGTTGATGGTAAGTACCAGTGGGTTGTGATTTTTATCATTTGAAATTTTACATTAAAGATGGGCGATCGAAAGGAATGGGAGTCTCATTTTTTCCTCAATCATCCGGCTTAAGTCTATTCTTGACATCTTGTTGCCAGTTCTTTTGAAAAGCTAGCATTTCAGAACTAATGTTTTCAATAAAAATTTATATAACTTAGAGATCAGACCTTTTGAATTTTGTTTAATATCCATAAGAAGATGTTCAAATTCTGAGAGAGGTTGTGATAAAGCAATTTTTACTTGAGGTGAGGATAAAGCATGTTTTATTAGTAAATAACAAAAAAACTTGACTGTAGTACCTAGTTTCCTTTCTAAGTGGGCTTTTCAAATCTCTTAAAACTATGATACTTTTCTGTTTCCAATGTTGATATGTATTATCATCATTATGAGAAAGCCCTAGAGGAAAGTGTAGCTGGTTTGTCAGTGGCGAAATTGGAGAAATATTTGGTACAAGAGTTTGTCTATTTTTTCCCATATTTTCCCTGAATTTATCAAGTATGGATTTGGCTAAGGTTGAAAGATTTCATTCTAGATCCCCAAAAAAGTCTTCTATGGGAATTGGAAAAGTATAACTATTTCAATTTGTAGCCAGGATTGTTTTAGATCTCCTGTTAAGATCATAGTGATTGTGGTAAGAGTAGAGGCTTCGAAGTATAATTTAAGGTTTGGGCAATCAAATCTGCATCTCTCTCTAGGTCTATAAAGTAAATTATGTTGAAAACTCATTTTTAATGTGCCCAAATACATTTATTAATTTAGGATTGCCATTCGTTGATCTCAATTTGTGTGACTGGAGTAGGCAGGGCCTGAAATTTTTTAAAAATGGTAAAATAAATGATTTAATTAACTGAATTCTCCCAGACCAAGAAAAACTCATTGTATGCCAATTTTTAAGGTGAACCTGAATCTTTTTTGAACAGAAAGTCAAAATTGTTTGTACATAATTTAGAAAAATCAAAGGGGATATATACCCATAAAAGACACCAATTTTTAGTAATCCAATTAAAAGCGAAGTTCTTTTTAAGCATAGTTCCAGTAATCTTACTGAGGTTAATTGCATAGAGGTCTGATTTGGCTTGGTTGAGATGTAAACCTGAAATGTGGGCAAATTCTTCTAAAGTAGATTGGAGCGCACACAGGCATGGGATTGAACTGTAGAAGTGATGATGAACATAACCATAAGCACTGCAAAGCTCTAATGATATTGTGGTGCCAAAACAAAATGAAACAAAACAAAACAAAAACACAGCTTGCTCCTCTCGTACTTCCATATGAAAGGATACTAGGATACCAGGGCAGCTGTAGGTCCATTCTGCATCTAGCATTTACTCCATTGTTTTACCAAACCCACTTTGGAACAAAAATTCCCCTCTACATTGCATGCCACTTTCAATGTGATTGATTGTCAGATTTCATGGCAGTGTTAAGAAATTGACTCATTTATGGTTTTATATATGCTTACACAAGCAACACATAGACTGTGCACACACCTGTATACCATGGGCCTGGAGAAAGCTGTTTGCATCACCTACTGTGAGAGACAGGAAATCACAAAGGAAACACTTGCCTGCATTTCATGTTAATGTAGCTTGCACACATTCAGCTCAAAGCCTTATGGGTAGAAGAAGCACATGTTAGCCATTGTGAGCAGCAACAACAACCAAGGAGAAGAGATTCCCCCATTGCTGAAAAGACTAAATGTCACGCAGAACATGCATCTGATCTGTATCTGTATAGCCATTTCCTGTTGATGGTACCTAGTTGGCCTGGGAAAGCCAAGAGTCATCTGCACTTCAAGGAGAACTCAGGAAGTCGAGAGTTCACACCTGACCAGATGGTGTTCCATGAGAAAGAGTGTAGAAAATACCTGCCCCTTTCCACATGCACCAATGAGGGTGGTTATGGGATGGACTTGTAAGTAGGTGGGACTACAGTTTGGCAAGGTGCCACCCACCTGGAGATTCAACTATAAAAGTTAAGATCAAACCTTAGATCTTTGCTAGCCACCCTTCCTCCACGACCTCTGTCTTCTTTAGTACCTCTTAAGCCCAGCTTCCTGTCCAACAACCCTTTGTCTACTTTAAGATCTCTTGGACTGCAGCCATAGAGGTCCATGCTTGTTAGCAGGTTCTAGCAGGTGGAATTTAGCTAAAACCCCTAGGTATTCCTTTCTCCCCTATTCTTACATTGCAACAGACAAGACTTCAAGAACAGGCGAGTATAAACCGATACCTGCCTACCTCCAAGTAACTGATAATCTATTTTATATCTTTCTGTAATTCTATAGGACACTTGAGTGTTTGTGAATGTGAGACTGATTATTTTGTGTGTATGTGATGTTGATATTGTTCAGTAAAAAGACTATTTGTTTTGGGGAAACCCCAGTCTTGTTTCTATCATTGGGTCTCTGTGGGTAGACACGACCTCAATATAGCTGGCCAGAACTTCACGTTAGATTTAGTTGGCCATCAGCTGTAGATAAAGCTGTTGGCATAATAGCAGTGTCCAGACTGCATGCTGGTTTCACTTCCTTTGATCTCTCAGTTTTATGGTAACTGTCTCGATACATTTATGGCAGTATGGCATTGTCCCAGGGTATTCGAATGTGGTTTTGAGCCACGTCTTTTTCTGTTCCAGTGTGAGTTTGGTAGAACAACGGAGCAAATACTAGATGCAGAATGGGACATAGACTCGTAAAGAGTCTCAGGGTGTGGTTGGATTCTAGGATATCAATGGATAAACAAGTACCCATGGTAGCACTGTCAGCACTTTTTCACCTTTGTCATGCCAGGCAACTGGCTCCTTATTTGTCTGGGACAGACCTTGCCACATTGAACCATGCAATGGTCACCTCCAGATTGGGCTGTTGCAATTCTCTCTACATAGGGCTACCCTTGAAAATGCTTCAGAAACCAGATGTGGTCTAGAATGCAGCTGCCAGGTTGCTGACTGGAGCATCATGGTCAGGTCATATTACTTCAATTCTGTGGCAGCTGTACTGGCTACCAATTATTCTCTGTATTCAATTAAATGGTTTGGTGTTAACCTTCAAAACCCTTAATGGTCTGGAACCCTCATACCTACAGGACCACCTCTCCCTTACAACCCCCCATGCTCCCTTCAGTCATTGTCTAGGGGCCTCTTGAAGGTGCCTGGCCCCAGGATGGCTTGCTTAGCTGTCATCAGGGTCAAGGGCCTTCTCAGTTGTGTCCCTGAACCTGTGGAATACACTCTTGGATGACACACATGCCCTGCCGGACTTGCGTCGTTTCTACAGGACATGCAAAGCTGAATTATTTAGGTTGGACTTTGGAGCATAATGATGTGTTTTGGCTGTTTTAGAAGGGGTATGGTGATAGCCATGTAGTTCAATATTTTAATGTTCTAATGTTTTAATGCTCTAATTTTAATATTTTATGTTTATTTGTTTTTATGCCATTTTTACCTTATAGGTTTTAATTTTGGAAGTCCCCACCAATGCTTCCTCTAAACTGTGGAGTCTTGTGAGCAGAAATTCTACTTTGTGAGCTGCTGGCATTAAAGTTGTGAGCGAGTGATTTGGCCACTGCACAAATCAGTTTGCTCTGGAGCCATCCTTCTTGAGCGAAGACAAAAATGTGTGAGCCGGAGGCTAAAAAACTGTGAGCTAGTTCACACTAACTCAGCTTAGAGGGAACACTCACCACTAGGCATCCCAAGTCTCACCAAATCACAGCGGGGGATCTGCATGTCTTCACAGGATCCCTGCCGCGGGGATGACGACACTCGTTGCACCCCTGTCGCCAGGATGTGACGCTATGCATCACTCTGGCAACGAGGCTGTTTGGAGTCCCGTTGCCAGAGCGACGCATTGCGTCACATCCTGGTGATGGTGGTTGCAACGCGTGTCGCCGTCCCCACGGCAGGGATCCTGTGAAGACCGACAATCCCCCGCTGTGACTTGGCTTGCCTACTCACCACATGACCCTTTGGGTGAGTGGTGACTAAAACATCTAATAAATCAATAAATAATAGGGCACTTTGGCATTGGCAGAATCCTGGGATCCTGGGATCTTACCAAACTTCACTTTGGTATCCTTGACAGCTACTACATTGCAAGGACAACCATTACCTGAACCCAACTGGAACATGAGGAATGCCAGTGGGAGAAACTGGGGGGTGGGGTAGAGGAGTTTTGGAAAAACCTAGAGTGTTCAGTGACACCACTGTAGTTTTTTTTAGTGGAAATGATGTCTGTGCACTGTCATCATGCCTGTTTGCCAGGCCCCATCCCCTTTGTGCTTCTTGGGGTTGCAGCAAAATGTGTTCTTAAAATGTGATTGAAATCTCATATATTTATCGTGTCTGTAGCCCATCCTACAGCCATGGATATACTCGTTCATATACTTACAACATCATTTGAGGTAGAATAGAATGTCCAGTAGGCCACAGGTAAAGCAATTAACCATGGAAAAGTTCCATGCAGAGTCTATTATGTTATCTCTTTGTTAAAAGGGCCCCACAATTGCATCACAAGGTACTGAACATTGTTCTTCAAAGGAGGGAAAATGCCCTTCTAGAATTCATAGATAAAATATTTTCCTACCTAATTCATAATGTGTGAAACTCCAGCAGAAGTCAGCTCTCTGGGGAATAATTATTTCCCTCATAATCATCATTACTGGTTTCCTCCTTAACAACCAATGTATTGCCAATGGATCCTCTCAAGAGTGACAATTTGCATTTTCCTCTCTTTTCCCCTCTCTCTCTCACTCACACACAAACACACATAATCACACATGTCACCTTTCTGCAATATTCTTTTAGAGACATGATTTAAGTCCCTTTCAGACATTTATCAAAAGGTTGACGTAGTGTTGC
>NW_015192412.1:0-13264 GCF_001447785.1 Gekko japonicus | reverse complement strand
TACATTTATTTGGAATAGAAAGAAATCTAGATCTTCTTTCTCAGCCAGTTCAGTTGCTTACAGATTTCTGGAGTTAAACATCAGTTGAATAGAATAGAACAGATGTTGTTGAAACAAGGATTTCAGCTCCCGTTAAGATATGAACAGTGTTTTAAGAAGAGGAAGGCTTTAAGAAAACTAATGCTATCTTGTGTGTAGAAACACTGTTATGTATCTGGGTTACATATAAGTTTAAATTGAGTCTAGGATTACCTTCACTTACCTCCCGCTATGATAATGAGTAAATTCATACCTCAGGTATTCTAGGAGATATTTCTTTATGGGAAAACTGTAATTTTCTTATGTTAAGGAATTCTGCTGTAATTGAGAGCACTCTATCCTATGAAGAAACAGAAAGAAAATGAGATTGTATAAACCTCCCCTGCATCCTTCCCTTCAAACAAGGTGGTACCCAAATGGCCTACGTGTGTGTGACCCCCAATACCCCCCTTGTATATCAAGAGCACACAAATATATATTTGGGTAAAATGAAATAAGGAACCACTACCTGTGTATACCAAGGTGTAGAATTTGGTAGTAGCACCTCACTATGAGAGTGGGGAGGTTCCCAGAAATAAAGCAGGCTGAAAATAGAATCAGAGTCAACATCTTTATTTAGAAAAATACATCAAGAAAAGGAAGAGGCATCCAGAAAGCCACAGGTTCACCCACACAGCAACTTAACTCTAGACAACCTAACACCTAAGCAATAAAAGCACAGAATAAAGGCTGGGGGCAAATAAAACATGTGATTCTGTCTGATGCAATGAAGGGATCCTGGTTGCAAGAAGAGCAAAAAAGGAAGAAACAGAGCAGAGATCAAAGCTGACTCCAAATCTCCAAGAGTCCTCCCCCTCCCATTCTCACTCTCCCTTTCCCCCCTCTCTTTTTTCTTTTCGTAATCTCTACTCTTAACTGTCTGAGTGTATGCAGGTTGTACTTAGTTTTGGTTGTTGTTGTTGACGTGCTATATTGAAGAGGAGGAGGGTGTGGGAGGGTGGGTGGCAACCTCTTAGCCAGAATTTTTTGTTCGGGGCAAATTGGACCTGCTGGTTAGGGTGGGTGGGGGTGAACTTACCATCACCACCAGCAGCTCTGGAGCACTCTGGTGGTAGCCTGAGCTGCCATTGAGCTCAAGTCCCCCCATGGCTCAGGCTCCCATCAGAAAGGAGGGAGAGGGGTGGCTGCTGCACAGTCTCACCAGGTCTTCCAGGTCTTCCTGTTTCCACAAACAGGACCACAGTGGATAATAACTAGTAAAACAGTAAATCACCATGTACAATTAAACTGAGGGAAGCTTAGCCAATTATTATATGCTGTAGACCCAGTCACATTAGAGCTTGTTATAGGAGCTCCCCAGTCACCAGAATCTAAGCGCGGTAGCAAAAAATTGTATAAGAATTAGCATTTTGAAATATGGCTTGCAGAACTTTTCTAATGAAGAAATAATTACAGAATGACAAACCTGAAGAAGGACACGCAAACGGATAGTGTACTAGAACTCCGTCGTTTGTCTGTAACCAGTACTGTATTACTCTGTATGTACTGTATTACTCTGTATTACTCTGTATGTATGTAGGAGACCCAGCTGAGCTCTGAGCAGGAGAAGGAGAGAGAGCTGCTAGAGGGGTGAGTGGTTTTTTTTTAAACTTGTTTTCAGCTGAGGGGATGAGTGCCTGGGTGAATTTGAATTTGAATAGCTGCTGCCTGACCTCTGCTGGGGGAGGCCTCTATTTAAGGAAGCACCTTGCCAGAGGCAGAGGAGACCAGCTGAGCTCTGAGCAGGAGCAGGAGAGAGAGCTGTGAGAGAGGTGAGTGGGTTTCTTTTACTTGCTTTCAGCTGAGAGAATTCAGCTAAGGATATTTTGTGGGAAAACTGTGTTTAGCAGTGTGTGGAAGCACTTAGAGTTCTTGCAGAGTCCTGGCTGATTGAGTGTGGGAGAGGAACGGGCATTGTTTGACTGGGATTGCCTGTAATTGAGAGGAAGTGGAAGGGGCATTGTTTTGCCTGTGATTGAGTGCCTGGGTGAATTTGAATTTGAATAGCTGCTGCCTGACCTCTGCTGGGGGAGGCCTCTATTTAAGGAAGCACCTTGCCAGAGGCAGAGGAGACCAGCTGAGCTCTGAGCAGGAGCAGGAGAGAGAGCTGTGAGAGAGGTGAGTGGGTTTCTTTTACTTGCTTTCAGCTGAGAGAATTCAGCTAAGGATATTTTGTGGGAAAACTGTGTTTAGCAGTGTGTGGAAGCACTTAGAGTTCTTGCAGAGTCCTGGCTGATTGAGTGTGGGAGAGGAACGGGCATTGTTTGACTGGGATTGCCTGTAATTGAGAGGAAGTGGAAGGGGCATTGTTTTGCCTGTGATTGAGTGCCTGGGTGAATTTGAATTTGAATAGCTGCTGCCTGACCTCTGCTGGGGGAGGCCTCTATTTAAGGAAGCACCTTGCCAGAGGCAGAGGAGACCAGCTGAGCTCTGAGCAGGAGCAGGAGAGAGAGCTGTGAGAGAGGTGAGTGGGTTTCTTTTACTTGCTTTCAGCTGAGAGAATTCAGCTAAGGATATTTTGTGGGAAAACTGTGTTTAGCAGTGTGTGGAAGCACTTAGAGTTCTTGCAGAGTCCTGGCTGATTGAGTGTGGGAGAGGAACGGGCATTGTTTGACTGGGATTGCCTGTAATTGAGAGGAAGTGGAAGGGGCATTGTTTTGCCTGTGATTGAGTGCCTGGGTGAATTTGAATTTGAATAGCTGCTGCCTGACCTCTGCTGGGGGAGGCCTCTATTTAAGGAAGCACCTTGCCAGAGGCAGAGGAGACCAGCTGAGCTCTGAGCAGGAGCAGGAGAGAGAGCTGTGAGAGAGGTGAGTGGGTTTCTTTTACTTGCTTTCAGCTGAGAGAATTCAGCTAAGGATATTTTGTGGGAAAACTGTGTTTAGCAGTGTGTGGAAGCACTTAGAGTTCTTGCAGAGTCCTGGCTGATTGAGTGTGGGAGAGGAACGGGCATTGTTTGACTGGGATTGCCTGTAATTGAGAGGAAGTGGAAGGGGCATTGTTTTGCCTGTGATTGAGTGCCTGGGTGAATTTGAATTTGAATAGCTGCTGCCTGACCTCTGCTGGGGGAGGCCTCTATTTAAGGAAGCACCTTGCCAGAGGCAGAGGAGACCAGCTGAGCTCTGAGCAGGAGCAGGAGAGAGAGCTGTGAGAGAGGTGAGTGGGTTTCTTTTACTTGCTTTCAGCTGAGAGAATTCAGCTAAGGATATTTTGTGGGAAAACTGTGTTTAGCAGTGTGTGGAAGCACTTAGAGTTCTTGCAGAGTCCTGGCTGATTGAGTGTGGGAGAGGAACGGGCATTGTTTGACTGGGATTGCCTGTAATTGAGAGGAAGTGGAAGGGGCATTGTTTTGCCTGTGATTGAGTGCCTGGGTGAATTTGAATTTGAATAGCTGCTGCCTGACCTCTGCTGGGGGAGGCCTCTATTTAAGGAAGCACCTTGCCAGAGGCAGAGGAGACCAGCTGAGCTCTGAGCAGGAGCAGGAGAGAGAGCTGTGAGAGAGGTGAGTGGGTTTCTTTTACTTGCTTTCAGCTGAGAGAATTCAGCTAAGGATATTTTGTGGGAAAACTGTGTTTAGCAGTGTGTGGAAGCACTTAGAGTTCTTGCAGAGTCCTGGCTGATTGAGTGTGGGAGAGGAACGGGCATTGTTTGACTGGGATTGCCTGTAATTGAGAGGAAGTGGAAGGGGCATTGTTTTGCCTGTGATTGAGTGCCTGGGTGAATTTGAATTTGAATAGCTGCTGCCTGACCTCTGCTGGGGGAGGCCTCTATTTAAGGAAGCACCTTGCCAGAGGCAGAGGAGACCAGCTGAGCTCTGAGCAGGAGCAGGAGAGAGAGCTGTGAGAGAGGTGAGTGGGTTTCTTTTACTTGCTTTCAGCTGAGAGAATTCAGCTAAGGATATTTTGTGGGAAAACTGTGTTTAGCAGTGTGTGGAAGCACTTAGAGTTCTTGCAGAGTCCTGGCTGATTGAGTGTGGGAGAGGAACGGGCATTGTTTGACTGGGATTGCCTGTAATTGAGAGGAAGTGGAAGGGGCATTGTTTTGCCTGTGATTGAGTGCCTGGGTGAATTTGAATTTGAATAGCTGCTGCCTGACCTCTGCTGGGGGAGGCCTCTATTTAAGGAAGCACCTTGCCAGAGGCAGAGGAGACCAGCTGAGCTCTGAGCAGGAGCAGGAGAGAGAGCTGTGAGAGAGGTGAGTGGGTTTCTTTTACTTGCTTTCAGCTGAGAGAATTCAGCTAAGGATATTTTGTGGGAAAACTGTGTTTAGCAGTGTGTGGAAGCACTTAGAGTTCTTGCAGAGTCCTGGCTGATTGAGTGTGGGAGAGGAACGGGCATTGTTTGACTGGGATTGCCTGTAATTGAGAGGAAGTGGAAGGGGCATTGTTTTGCCTGTGATTGAGTGCCTGGGTGAATTTGAATTTGAATAGCTGCTGCCTGACCTCTGCTGGGGGAGGCCTCTATTTAAGGAAGCACCTTGCCAGAGGCAGAGGAGACCAGCTGAGCTCTGAGCAGGAGCAGGAGAGAGAGCTGTGAGAGAGGTGAGTGGGTTTCTTTTACTTGCTTTCAGCTGAGAGAATTCAGCTAAGGATATTTTGTGGGAAAACTGTGTTTAGCAGTGTGTGGAAGCACTTAGAGTTCTTGCAGAGTCCTGGCTGATTGAGTGTGGGAGAGGAACGGGCATTGTTTGACTGGGATTGCCTGTAATTGAGAGGAAGTGGAAGGGGCATTGTTTTGCCTGTGATTGAGTGCCTGGGTGAATTTGAATTTGAATAGCTGCTGCCTGACCTCTGCTGGGGGAGGCCTCTATTTAAGGAAGCACCTTGCCAGAGGCAGAGGAGACCAGCTGAGCTCTGAGCAGGAGCAGGAGAGAGAGCTGTGAGAGAGGTGAGTGGGTTTCTTTTACTTGCTTTCAGCTGAGAGAATTCAGCTAAGGATATTTTGTGGGAAAACTGTGTTTAGCAGTGTGTGGAAGCACTTAGAGTTCTTGCAGAGTCCTGGCTGATTGAGTGTGGGAGAGGAACGGGCATTGTTTGACTGGGATTGCCTGTAATTGAGAGGAAGTGGAAGGGGCATTGTTTTGCCTGTGATTGAGTGCCTGGGTGAATTTGAATTTGAATAGCTGCTGCCTGACCTCTGCTGGGGGAGGCCTCTATTTAAGGAAGCACCTTGGCAGAGGCACGAGCCTCTGGCACGAGCCGAAGGGTGAGCTAAAGGGCTCTTTGCCTGTGGCTCTTAGCCTAGGGACTCTTAGACTAGGGGCGCTGTAAGAAGCCCAAAAAGAGCCAGAAAGACAAGGCCCTAGGCTCTTTGTCTTTCCCGTAAAATAATTTGACTTGATAACAAAACCCACATAAATACCAAGGGTTTAAAAGGGGGATTATATTTATTTATTTTAAAAGAATTATGAAGCCAGAATGCCAGCAGGGGGTTGGGGGCTATCCAGTGTTTTGCACGGAGTGTCACATGTATGACTATCTGCCCACTGGGCAGAAGTCTTGGGTGTGTCCTCGGTGCAAGGAGCTCCTGGTTCTCAGGGAACGTGTGTGCTCCCTTGAGGCCAAGGTGGCTGACCTGGAGAAGCAGAGACAGTCAGCTAGGCACACAGAAAAGACTCTCGGGGACTTGTTAGCTTCGTCCCACTCTGGATCTGGCAGCCCCGCTGCTGTCAGGGAGCATGAGGGTCTAGGGGAAACAGGGCACCATGCTGAGGATAAGGGGAATGTGCCCTCAGAAGGGACCTCTTCCCCAGCTGGTGAGCGGCTCTCCTTTTGCACCAAGGAACCATCCCTGAGCAGGGTGGGAGGGGGGCTCTTGGTAGTGGGTGATTCGATCCTTAGGCAGGTAGACAGCTGGGTGGCGAACCCGCGTACTGACCGTATGGTGACTTGCCTGCCTGGTGCGAAGGTAGCGGACATTACGCGTGTTTTAGATAGGCTGGTAGATAGTGCTGGGGAGGAGCCAGTGGTCGTGGTGCATGTCGGCACCAACGATGTGGGGAAATGCAGTCGTGAGGTCCTGGAGGAGAAATTTAGGCTGCTGGGCAGGAAACTTAGGTCCAGGACCTCCAAGGTAGCCTTCTCAGAAGTGTTACCTGTTCCACGCGCAGGGCCGGAGAGACAGGCAGAGATCAGGAGTCTCAATGCGTGGATGAGACGATGGTGTAGGGGGGAAGGGTTCAGGTTTGTTAGGCACTGGGATACTTTTTGGAACAAGAGGGAGCTGTACAGGCGAGACGGTCTCCACTTGTCCCGAGAAGGAACCAGGCTGCTGGCACTTAAAATCAAAAAGGTGGCAGAGCAGCTTTTAAACTGAATATTGGGGGAAAGCCGACAGGAGATGAAAAGTCTCTGGTTCGGGTTGGCTCATCTGAGAGAGGTGAGGGGGTACCGGTTGCTTTTCTACAGGGAGGTGGATTGAAATTGTCCACAGAGGCCATGGCTGGTGACATGGACTGCCGGACAACGACTCGAGATAGCAAGAGGAAGGATGCAGGCTTAACTTGTAAGGGAAATTACAGCTGTTTCTATACAAATGCTAGAAGTGTCCGAGGTAAAATCGGGGAGTTGGAGTGCTTGGTGTCGGAGGGAAAAATAGACATTGTGGGTATTTCTGAAACTTGGTGGGATGAGGAAAATCAGTGGGACACAGTGATTCCCGGTTATATATTATATCGGAAGGATAGGGGGGGAAGGGTTGGAGGTGGGGTAGCTCTGTATGTCAGAGAGGGTATAAAGTCTAGAAAGATTGAGAGGCTAAGTGAATTGGATTCGCTTCTGGAAGTTCTATGGGTTGAAATAGGGGGGCCAAAAGGAAACTTAACACTGGGAGTTTGTTATCGCCCACCAGATCAAAAGATAGAGGAGGATTATAAAATGATGAATGCCTTAAAGATAGCAACTAGACAAAAACACTGTGTAATAATAGGTGATTTTAACTACCCACACATTGATTGGGTCAATATGTGTTCTAGTCGGGAAAAAGAGATTGAGTTTCTAGACACTCTAAATGACTGTGCTATGGAGCAGATGGTCACGGAACCTACCAGGGGAGAGGCGATCCTTGATTTGGTCCTAAGTAACACTCAAGACCTGGTGAGAGATGTAAAAGTGATTGCACCGCTTGGAAACAGTGATCATAATGTTGTTGAGTTCATCATTTGTACAAATAGAGAATTGGCCAAAAAGACTCACACAACCATTTTTAACTTTAAAAGGGGTAATTTCTCTGATATGAGGGGACACGTGGGGAGGAAACTGAAAGGAAAAGTAGAAAGGGTCAAAACAATTGGGGAAGCTTGGGATCTATTTAAAACTACGATCCTAGAAGCTCAAAAAATATATATTCCGCAGGTTAGGAAAGGCACAAACAGGTATAGGAAAAAGCCTGCATGGTTAACAAACAGAGTAATGGAGGCTGTAAAAAGTAAAAAGAATTCCTTTAAGCAGTGGAAAGCTAGTCACAGTGAGGCTGATAAAACGGAACACAGGCTATGGCAAATAAAATGCAAGTCTGAGGTCAGGCAGGCAAAAAGGGAATATGAGGAGCATATAGCAAAAAACGTAAAAACCAACAATAAAACTTTCTTCAAATACATTAGAAACAGGAAACCAGCCAGGGAGGCAGTGGGGCCCTTGGACGACCAAGGGGTAAAAGGAGTATTGAAGGATGATAGGGAAATGGCTGAGAAGCTAAATGCATTTTTTGCCTCCGTCTTCACTGTGGAAGATGAGAAGTGCTTGCCCACTCCAGAACCACTGATTTCAGGAGGGGTGTTGGAAGACCTGAGTCAGATTGAGGTGACGAGAGAGGAGGTCCTAAAACTGATAGACAACTTAAAAACTGATAAATCACCAGGCCCAGATGGCATACATCCGAGAGTTCTGAAAGAACTCAAATGTGAACTTGTAGATCTCCTGACAAAGATATGTAATCTTTCCTTAAAATCTGCCTCCATTCCTGAGGATTGGAAGGTAGCTAATGTCACTCCCATCTTTAAAAAGGGTTCCAGAGGAGATCCGGGAAATTACAGGCCTGTCAGTCTGACGTCGATACCGGGTAAATTGGTGGAAACCATTATTAAGGAAAGAATTAGTAGGCACATAGATGAACAAAACCTATTGAGGCAGACTCAGCACGGTTTCTGTAAGGGAAGATCTTGTCTCACTAACCTGTTAGTGTTCTTTGAGGGGGTGAACAAACATGTGGACAAGGGGGATCCAATAGATATTATTTACCTTGACTTCCAGAAAGCTTTTGATAAAGTTCCTCATCAAAGGCTCCTAAGTAAGCTCAAAAATCATGGGATAGAAGGACAAGTTCTTTTATGGATCAAAAACTGGCTAGTTCATAGAAAACAGAGAGTGAGTGTAGGTGGGCAATTTTCTCAGTGGAGGGTGGTAAGCAGTGGGGTACCGCAGGGATCAGTACTTGGTCCACTGCTTTTTAACTTGTTCATTAATGATTTGGAGATGGGAGTAAGCAGTGAAGTGGCTAAATTTGCGGATGATACGAAGTTGTTCAGGGTGGTGAAAACCAGTGAGGATTGTGAGGCACTCCAAGGGGATCTGTCAAGGATGGGCGAGTGGGTGTCAACATGGCAAATGGGGTTCAATGTGGCCAAGTGCAAGGTGATGCACATTGGAGCTAAAAATCCTAAATATAAATACACATTGATGGGGTCTGAACTGGCAGAGACTGATCAAGAGAGAGATCTTGGAGTTGTAGTGGATAACTCACTGAAAATGTCGAGACAGTGTGTGACTGCAATAAAGAAGGCCAATGCTATGCTGGGGATTATTAGGAAGGGTATTGTAAACAGATCAGCCAATATCATAATGCCCCTATATAAATCAATGGTGAGACCTCATTTGGAATACTGTGTGCAATTCTGGTCACCACACCTTAAAAAGGATATTATAGCTTTGGAAAAAGTGCAGAAAAGGGCAACTCGAATGATAAAAGGGTTGAAACACTTTCCCTATGAGGAAAGGTTAAAGCGCTTAGGGCTCTTTAGCTTGGAGAAACAACAACTGAGGGGTGACATGTTTGAGGTTTATAAGATTATGCATGGGAAAGAGCAGGTAGAGAAAGAGTTACTTTTCTCCCTTTCTCACAATACAAGAACTCGTGGGCTCTCCATGAAACTGCTGAGCGGTCGGGTTAGAACGGAAAAAAGGAAGTACTTCTTCACCCAAAGAGTGATTAACACAAGGAATTCACTGCCACAGGAAGTGGTGGCAGCTACAAGCATGGACGGCTTCAAAAGGGAATTAGATAAGCATATGGAGCAGAGGTCCATCAGTGGCTATTAGCCACAAGGTATAGCTAGGGGCTCTGGGGCAAGTGATGCTCTGTCTTCTTGGTGCTTGGGGGGGGGGTCAACAGTGGGAGGGCTTCTAATGTCCTGGCCCCACTGGTAGACCTCCTGATGGCACTGGTATTTCTGGTCACTGTGTGATACAGTGTTGGGCTGGATGGGCCTTTGGCCTGATCCAACATTGGCGTCTCTTATGTTCTTATGGCTTTGGGTTTTGATGGATGCTCCCACTCTGCCTTCATAATACTAAAGAAGGTGGCAGGTAGTGATAGGCCTGTTTGCGTTGATGCCAGTTTGGGCATTAATTTCCCTGAACCTGCTTGGAACTCTGGGTCAGGTGTATCCTCCTCCTTAGACTTTGGGGATATCTCTAATGTCCTCAGAACATTTGGTAATAAACGTGAATATAGTTCCTGAGGGAAGAGTCTATGTTGTACATATTAGATTCCATGTCAAAAATGAAGTCAAATGAGGAGGAAGATCTATGTTTTATTTCAATTAACAGAAAAACAATTGGACCAAATAGTCCATCCTAAAATGACTACTTTCTTCTCAGCATATTCAGGAAATATGCTTCAGTTAATAGGAAAACAATTAGACCAAATAACTCATCAAAAATTGACAACTTTCTTCTTTTTCTTCTTCATCTTCTTCTTGAACCTATTCTGAATATATTCAGGAAACACATGATATTTTATACATGGACTGACATCATCAAGAAAACAATAT
Source organism: Gekko japonicus (assembly GCF_001447785.1). Classification (NCBI taxonomy): domain Eukaryota; kingdom Metazoa; phylum Chordata; class Lepidosauria; order Squamata; family Gekkonidae; genus Gekko; species Gekko japonicus. The sequence continues at coordinate 3,139 of NW_015192412.1, read as the reverse complement.
TCAAACAGCATAATTGGTTACAAAAGACAGTGGTAATTTGAGTAATAATCCTCTGATTGGCCAGATAGAAAGAAACATATATCTACATCAAACTAAGTGTTTACTTAACCTGACCTAAATGATAATGGGCAAGGATTCTTCATACGAGACTAAAATCTTATCTGACCCAGACATCGAAAGGTTTGCCCTAAGAACTACAGAATCATGAACTTTGTACCTATTATGTTGTCTGCTAACAATATCAGACCTACAAGAGGAAAGCCTTCTATATGACAGGCCTTTATAACATCCTAATAAAATATTACTTAAAGAATAAATCTATAAAAACCAGAGAAATATGAATATGAACAATCAAGAAGAAGAAAACCTATATATAAATATCTTTATACTACCATTCATACTACATCTAGATTGTACAGTTTGGACTTGTTCTTCCTCTGACAGCTTCCCTTCCTCTTTATCTGAAGACACAGGGGTAGAACCAGGGTCACCTTCCACTGTATCCAGTAGGAGGCTTTGATCTCACACTTGATGTTTCTTATATTTAAGCCTTTTGGGGTTAGCAGAGGAACATGAATCACTATCTGATTCCTCTCTATGAACACTATGTTTCCTCAGGCTTCTACCTCTGGATGTATGGGCCTCTCTATCCCATGTGCTTTGCTTGAATTCTTTCATCATTTATCTAAATTCTTTCCTCATGTATGATTTCAACCAGTTCAAAAGATCTGAGTTGGATTCCTCCTCCAACATCTCCACTTCCTGAGAATCCAAAGACCCTTGAGTGGACAGTGTGACTGAGCACCTATGTAGCTCAAAGTCATTAAGGGAGTTCCCTCTAGATTGGAAGCTGGCTGTCCCTGTATTGTCTGCTATTTCACGTTCCATATACCTAGGGCAAATCAAAAGAGAAACCAATGAGAAAAGAGGGAAACAAAATGGCAACCACCAATTTTTTCCCACCCTTTCATCTGTGCGTGCACTTCAGTCATTCCCCCTGGCCTTTATTACAGCTCAGGGCCAATCTGACTTAGTTTCCAAGATCTGCCAAGGTGTGCCCAGTTTGGGTCATCAACTCTTTGGTGGGTCCAAGGGAGAAGTTTCCATGTCAAAACAGCAGAATGGGGGGGGGAGAATGGAGGAAATCATCCTCCTCCATTAAACTAACAGGGCACACACACACACATCCCCCCTTGCCCATTTCCAGGGACTTCTTGGCCACCATGGCTTACTGAGTTTCAGGGGAAGCTGGAACTGGGGTGCTTACTGAGGTTCAGGGGAAGCTGGAACTGACTTGAGTTCTTCTGCTCACTGTTCACCAGTTCCTTATGCACAGTGAGACTGCTGTGTCTACGGCATTGACCTGTGCATCTCCGTAGCCTATACCGCTCACTGGGGTTCCACAGTGGAAGGAGAGGGACTGGTGCCCATAGGCAATTCCCTGTGGGAGGCTGCAGGGCTAGCCGTGGCTACCAGGGGTCGCCTGGAGCCAGTGGCCCTTGGCTGCTGCTGAATGGCTGACTGGCTTTTTCTTCTTGCTTTCCTTTTGTTCACTTTGGATCAGTGCACTCTTGGAGGGCCGAAGAGACATGTCCTGTTCCTTAGGCAGGGTCAGTGAAACTGGAATGGCTTCAGGGGAAAGGCCCCTCCCTCCCATTGGATCAGTTATGAGAGACTGACCCTGCGGAAGGAGGAGGAGCCTAATCCAAACATGAGGAATTTCCCACTCCCTAGGACCACCAGAGAATTTGTCCATTAAAAATGGAGGACAAATATTTTTCATGTTCAAATTTAATATGAGTGTTGCATAAAAAGTATGTCTACATTTCTTTTTAAAGTATAACATAAATTCTACATATTTTTATGACTGTTAAGGCCATTCACATTCAATGACAAAACACTTATGTTTAGTTATAATGAGCGTATCTTTAATGCTAGAAGCCTCAACCATTAAAGATTAATCATCCTTCCCCCTAGTAAGGGACAAATTATGATTAAATGTAACTAAATTATCTCCTGTCCTTTGCTGTATCATCCAATTCTTAAGTTTCATTAAGTGCTTCTGCCACCACTTTAGTTTCAGAGTTTTAACACAGATAACAATTTCCTTGCTTCTTCCACTGTTTTGATTATTAGTACTATGCCTTTATTATTATCTGCAGCAGGAAACCCTCCTTCTCTAGCCTAGGGTTGCCAAATCCAAAAAGGCTGTCGTCGGGGGAGCGTCCTGCTTCTCCGGGAGTTGGTCCGGGACGTGCGCGCCATTTGGTCCGGGACGTGGCTGCCATTTGAGGGGAAAACTCTTTGTTTTCCCCTCAAATGGCGTGGCCCCGCCCCCAGCGTGCGACGTCACTTCCGGTGACGCACACGCCGGGGAGGGGTTTCTCCCGGGCCCCGATTCCCCGGCGTCGGGAAACGGAGCCTCCGGGGCGGGGTATTTCCGCCCTACCGGGGGAGTTGGCAGCCCTACTCTAGCCTCTTAGAAACTGTAGGTCTCTCCTTTTTTATCCTCATATTAGAAATATCGGGGGGGGGGATCTGTACCTCACTATTGCCAATTTCTATGTCAGAGTTGTTGCAAAATGGTTCTGGCAACTGATATTTAATCCTAACCTCAAATAATTTAATGAAATCTTTCGGCTAGTCTTTCTTTGAAACTGTTTTTATTCATATAAAAAGTGGTGTTTGTTTTGATTTGTTTCTGAAAAATCTGATCCTAAGCAACCTGTGAATATTTCTGTGAGACAATTTATGACTATAACCCACCACTCCCTCTTTCAGATCACATACATTTAAATTAGCTCTTCTTATTATCCATCTTTTCAGGGTCTTCTGAGGCTGACATATTTTTTTTTTGTAAACTGCATCTGTCTGTAACCCCATTTCATACTGGGGTCACAGACAGGTAAGAGAAGACATGACCCTTCAATCCCTACTGATTTTGCTAAATAAAGCTGTTTTTAGGGTTTAAATGTTTGTGTGTGTGGGGGGGGAAGAGATTACTTAAAGCTGGTCTTTTCTTTGTTTGAAATGTCAATTGGAGCACAGAGAACATAGTTTTGATAAGCAAAACTGATCAGGGGTTGGAAGCATATCCCTTCTCTCCTTTTAAGTGAGGTTATTATCTCAACTGTGGCAG
>NW_015192411.1:0-6769 GCF_001447785.1 Gekko japonicus | reverse complement strand
GTTGCCCTGCAAGGTGCTTATAGCGCTCCGTTGGACTTATAACCTCTGTAATAACTAGACTGTGCAGTAAATGTGCAAAAGAGAATGGACTGTGTGGTGACCCTAAGATGATGCCAACTGCAGACACATGCCCAACAGAGGAAAATCTTCTCCTGAGATGATGTGCCAATGGTCCCTGGGGTTACCTGTCATTCCTTACCCACAGCGCAACAGGAAGAGAACCAAACTCCCTAGCCACATGAAGCACAGTAAAGCCAATAACCGTTTTCTGTTTAAACGGACACCATGCCAAGCCATAAGACCAGAGATCTTGAACAGAGACTCCATGAGCTAGCATCTTCTCTGACATGCAGGCACCTTCCTCACCACCTTTGCCTAACATTGCACATAGGCGATCCAGCATGACAAAGGATCCACAGCCATGAGAGGATTAGAGGGCTGGCACATACCAGCTAAACCCATCAACTGGACCCATCAACAGACCATCAATGACCATGACTCTGGCCACTTCAGCTATTGTTTTCAAAGGTGCCACCGTTAAGAGTAAATAGAAGCCAATATTACCCAACAATTAAGCCCCCTTCCTTCTGAAACTAGCTTTTGATTAGGAGTTTAAACTTTTGAACTTATTTATGGTGGCTTTTTTATGTCAACTCAGATTCAGTACTGAAGTGGTCCTCTGTCTACTTCACCAAGTCTTTAGTTCTCGGTTCCATGGACCTTTCAAGCTTAAATTTCTGAAATCAATGAAACTTGAGGACATGATTAATTTTGACTGAATCATCCACTGTCTTTTGAATCTGTTGTAGTAGGATTTGAGAGCTGGGCTTATAGTTAAGTGTTCAGATGACCTCTTCACTATTACTGTAAAAGGCACCACAGATGGGAAATAAGCCTAAAAAAGATTACACAATTGGGGGGGTTATAACAAAGATACCATTTTAAATTAGCATTATTATAGGGGACAAAATGTTTATTTCTTTGAAAAATATAGTTCTAATTTTCCTACATTCTCTGATGAACTGAGGCTCTTCTGCAGAACAGCCACATATGGAGGCAAATAAATTTCCATCTGCTTAAAGGACTGTAATACTTTACAGTGCATATTGTGATTATGCCCATAAAAAAGCAAATCTTCCTTTAATTATTCATACAGTTAGTGAACAAAACACTTACAGAAAGTACTGCCTTTTAAAGATCCTTGTGGAAACGGATAATGAGACATACTTAATAACTGTTTCCCAAGCTAATTGTCAAGAATATGGTAAGAAAGACAAGGGAACTGTGACTGTATTGGCTAGACTCCATTAGATAATTGAGAAAATATATTTAGATGTGGTGATGAAAAAGGGATTCCACTGAAAATGATAACCTTGTACTGATAGAGTGAAGATGTCTAGGGTGGTGGTTGTTTCCTCTCAGGACAAATCTGACAGAGCATGTTATAGAGCTCACTTGAAGACCCATGAGGTGGTGAGGATGATGGTGAAGGTTTACTTCTCTGCTACCATTGCATCATTATTTAGGGTAGTTTGGTGTCTTATGACTCCAGGGTAGAAGCACACACAAATGATGCTATGATGATTTCAATGTATTTCTTTGCTGATAAAATCTCTCATGTTTGGAGGCAATTTACAGGTACATCAGGTAGTAGAGGTGTCCAAAATACAACTGAGCACTTATTTGATGGATTCATTCCTCTCGTCCTCCCCAAACAATGTTGACAGGATTCTGAGTGTTGTGAAAATCACCACATGTTGTTTAGATCCCTGTTTTCCTTCCTGCTTAAAGTCTGTTGGAAGAAATTGGGGGATCTACTAGGTAAGATGTTTTGGAAGAGGGAGATTTCCCTAGACCTGTGAAACAGCTGCCTCTATGTTAAGACATGGGATAAAGTTAGTTATTTTTTAATCAGCTGTCATCATTGGTGGAAAGAGAGACTTGGTGTACAAATCTTGTAAATTATTTCTTGTGTTAATTCTGTCCATATACAAATACTGCTTTTCTATTCATGTCTGAATCTATAATAATTCATTCCATCTGAAGAAGATAACTTCACCACCTTGACAACTTTTGTCCTGCTATTAATATATGTTTCATGGGGAAATGGACACTGGTAAAAATTAATTCTGTAAATGAGGTTTAGAAAAAACCATCTCAGATGGTATCTTTCCTTTCCTTTCCCTTTTTGAAGGAAACTCAGTCTATGGCATATAAGGGAAATTGCAAAATTCCACAGATGGTTTTAAGGATAAAGGAAAATGAAAAGGTAAGGGAAATGGGGCCATTTCAGTTTTCATAACTGAACTCCAACCCATAATATGTGACCTGTAGCTATACTGCAACTCTCTACTCTGATCTTATCAGGCTTCACAAAGGAAGCTGAGTAATCTTTGGTCACTAGTTCAATAGATTTTTTTTTTTGGTGCAAAACCAAACTCTCATTTGGAAGAGAGGTCTCGGTATCTGTGCTCTTGATCTCATGGACTGAGATGACCAAATATAAATGGCTTGCCCCACAAAAGGACTCTCCTGTGGAGTCAAAGATAATTTCTATGGAACAATGAAACAATCTATAAAAAGGACAGATTTACAATGTGTCCTCTAGGTAAAGATACCTTTTTTTTTGGTCATAGACTGTACTTGTAGCTTTTCACAGCTGCAACAAGTTAACTTGGTAGATTAAAGATAATAGAGTGGAAAGACTGCAGTTGTAGAACTCTTAATGTGTGTGTGTGGGAGCATATTAAATAAACGTGTTGTTGCATGAGACATGGAACTTCAGTCATCCAAGAAGGGAATATCTTTAGAAAGGTTACATGATGGAGTGGTAGTGGCAGTTCCTGTGTTTCATACAAGTATACCCTTCTGTTAATGTATGCTTATTATGTGTGTTCCCATTTAGAGACATTCATTCTACTTTCATCAGTTAATATGCTGGTGCAGGAAGTTCAGGGTAATAAGGCTAGTGAATGGGAAGACTTAGGACTGCAGTGGATTTATTTGTCATGCTAAACTGTCCAAACAGTTCCATGAATTGGCTTTTCAGAACTTGGTTGGTCTAACAAGCTCTCTGTAGCGTGTTTATTAATTATTTAGGGAAACTCAAACAGAGCCAGTTTGGTGTAGTGGTTAAGTACACGGACTCTAATCTGGGGGAACCGGGTTTGATTCCCCACTCCTCCACTTGGACCTGGCTGGATGACCTTGGGCAAGCCATAGCTCTAAGGTGTTCTTGAAAAAGCAGTTTCTGTCAAGAGCTCTCTCAGCCCCCCCTACTTCATAGGTGTCTGTTGTGGGGAGGGGAAGGGAAAGGAGTTTGTAAGCCACTCTGAGACACCTTTGGGTAGTGAAGGGCGGTGTATAAATCCAATCTCTTCTCTTCTTCTCTTCTTTCAAACCTTTTAAGAATGTGACTATTCTTTTGTCATACATTGTAAAGTAAAGTAACATCCAACCCACCTCATAGTCAATGATAGGGATGGGCATGAGCTGGCTCATGAACTAAAGTTCATGATTAATTTTGGCTGATCTGTGGTTCATGAAGTCAAGTTCATGGCAGGCCAACTGCCATGAACTTTCCATGAACTTTCAAGCTGTTTGTGAAAGTACTGTTGGTTTGTGAGTGGATAAATTTCCAGACTGTCTCCTCTCAATCAAAATGTTTTCAAAACTTCAAAACATATGGGGGAGGTCCTCTGTGACTTTGATTACTCTAGCTTGCCCAGGATCAGTTCTATAAACATCCTAACTTCCTGAACTTACGCCTGTCAAAATGACCTCCTGTGCAAGCTAAAGACACCAAACTTGCAGGGGATCTCTGGCTGACTTTCTTCTACCTCCCCTCTAAGTTTGGTGATGATTGTATTTAGGTCCAAGTTATACCCCCCTCTCAAAGGTGCCCCTAGGAAAAAGCTTTCTGGAGAAATGACAGGCAGTCATTTCCCCAGAAAGCACTTTTCTGGGGGCACCTTCTTTGGGGGGCTGTAAATCAGACCCCATAAATCCAATCCTCACCAAACATGGTAGACAGATAGAGGACAGTCAGCCAAAGACCTCCTGCATGTTTGGTGTCTCTAGCACATGGAGCAGGTATTCTACCACCTCATGAACCCCATGAACTGGTTCAGTTCATGAAGTTTTAGCCACCTCACAAACTGGTTCGTAAAAGTTCGTGACCATTTGTGGTTCATGAGTGGGGCATGCTGTGAACCATGAACCAAACTGGGGGGCTGTTCTGCCACCTCTTAAACTGAACCAGTTTGTGAGGTGGCTAAAACTTCATGATGGGTTGTGGTTCATGAACAGGGCACGAACTAAACTGAACTGCACTAGTCAATGCATCAGACTATAAAATCAGATCCTGTTTTAAACACTGAAATATCCATCATATAAACTGGCACTCTCTTTGGAACCAGGTGGTGGGAATAACACACAAACCAAAATGTCACTTGTGGAACTAATCTTCTGGAAACCCCAAGTGCAATTTCTGTCCCTTTAAAAACAAAGTGGAGGGGTGGATTACTCATTATGGATTCCACTCCCCCCATGACTACAGCAATAGAAATGGTTTGGGCGGGGGATTTCAAAGTGTACAGATGAGGGCCTGAACTTCAGGATTCAGCAAGGATGCATACTTGCTCAAGGCCTTCTCAGCTTCCTTGCATTTACATAATGTTCTAAACTACCAGTGCAACCCTAAACAGAATTAGACCCTTCTAAGTCCATTGGCTTCAATGGTTTCAGAAGGGTATAGCCCTACAATGTATTATATATTTACCACAGTACATTTACTATGTACTGTACATCTCCTAGCAAGCCTAGGGTATCTGGTATTTAAGGATGCAACACCACTATACTCCCTTCTAGCTTTTGAAACAGAAGGCTAGCATTTCACACCCTTTCCTTTATCTCTTGTCTTATAATATTGGATGATCCTTACTATATTTCTCACATTTTCCCATCTGCCATATTGCCATTGCAACTCTACTTGCTATACTGTGTTCTTTTATGCCCCCCTTTTACTTTGTTGCTTTCTTAGTACTCTCCTCTGTGCTAATCTACCCTTTATTACTATAATACTTCTTCCTTAAAGAACATGGGAAGCACCATCTCTATCAGCACTGGTGCAAGACATTTGGTCTCCGGAGACAATTCTCAATGCAGACCCTACTTTTGCCTCTGCCCCACTCCCACCTCTGCCTGGAAACCAAAACAGCTAATCCTCCATGGATTCTCTCCCCCAGCCCTCTTTAAAAATAGCAGGATAAGTCATATAAAACAGCAGTCCATTGCTACCTTGGACAAATAACATTTGTTTCATCGTGAGCTTTTGTGAATCAGACCTCATGTCTGCTATGAATGAGTCACTCATGAAAGCTAGTGCTGGAATAAATGTGAGTATTTAAGGTGCTACTAGACTTCTCTTTTATTTTGCTACAGTAGACTAACATGGCTACCTCTTTGGAATGATAAGCCATGCACTCCTTACAGCCTTATCATTTGCCGAGCCTTGGTGGGAAATCTTTCACACCCACCCTGCATTTTTAGTGCTTCCTCATGGAAGAGCAGGGAAAAATGAAAAGAGGAAAACAATGCCACATGATGTTAGCCAAATTGTTTTTGATAATTAATAAAGATGGGGAATTATGATTATTAATGTGCAATTTGCATCTAAGGGAGCGAAGCCTATGTATACAGAAGTCCCACCTTTTCCAGTAACCCAGAAATAAACACAGAATACAAGTCTCAAAGAAATGGTTTCTTTACTGGGAAATACATTTCAAGCATACAAACAAATTCACAATCACGCTCACAGTTATTCAGGCCTAGGAAATACAGATAGACAGGGATAGCGATGTTTGCATTAGCAGGAGAATCATAGAGGGGTGATATGTACCTGTCCTGGAGAGATGAAGCGATCCACAGAAAAAAAGGGAGACTATAAGGGAAATAAGGGTTGTATTCTGAGCCTGCAGAACACGTGGTAGACTCTGGCAGCACTCAAACCTAGAGTCATGGAGATAGGGTGGGTCTAGAGGCAGAGGAGAGGGAGAGAGAGAGAGAGAGAGAGCATGGTGGATCATGCTTTTTTATACACTATTGGGATTTGGGGATGGACTTCACTGGCCGCTTCCCCTCTCATGTCTCCTTGGTCAGTCCAGGAAGTTTCCTAATCAAAAGCTAGTTTCAGAAGGAAGGGGGCTTAATTGTTGGGTAATATTGGCTTCTATTTACTCTTAACGGTGACACCTCTGAAAACAATAGCTGAAGTGGCCAGAGTCATGGTCATCGATGGCCTGTTGATGGCTCCAGTTGATGGGTTTAGCTGGTATGTGCCAGCCCTCTAATCCTCTCATGGCTGTGGATCCTTTGTCATGCTGGATCGCCTATGCGCAATGTTAGGCAAAGGTGGTGAGGAAGGTGCCTGCATGTCAGAGAAGATGCTAGCTCATGGAGTCTCTGTTCAAGATCTCTGGTCTTATGGCTTGGCATGGTGTCCATTTAAACAGAAAATGGTTACTGGCTTTACTGTGCTTCATGTGGCTAGGGAGTTTGGTTATCCTCCTGTTGCGCTGTGGGTAAGGGATGACAGGTAACCCCAGGAACCATTGGCACATCATCTCAGGAGAAGATTTTCCTCTGCTGGGCATGTGTCTGCAGTTGGCATCAGCTTAGGGTCACCACACAGTCCATTCTCTTTTACACATTTACTGCACAGTCCAGTCATTACAGAGGTTATAAGTCCAAAGGAGCGCTATAAGCACCT
>NW_015192410.1:0-6054 GCF_001447785.1 Gekko japonicus | reverse complement strand
CCGCCCAGCCGGAAGAGGCAGGGAGCAGTCTGGCGCCAAAAGCGCCGTGCGCGGGACTCAGGAGGGGGCGGGGCAGTGAGAGGCTTAAAGCCCGGCCCCGCCTCTCCTCCTCAGCAGTCCCACGCGGATTGTCGGCCGAGAGGGCTCAGCTTTCGGCCACGTTGCTTAGTTACACGTTGCTGAGCTGGGGCCGCGTGGCTGAGCTCCTCTTTGGGACGGAGACCGGGGAAGAGCTGGACGCCTGCCAGCAAGAATCCCCTGCTGGGATTGTCGGTTTGCTGCGCCGCCTTGTGCGAGCCTCGGGCGGCAGCCGAGCAACAAACGGGGGCCAGTCTGGCCTTGAAGTTCTGAGTTGGGTTTGCGGCGGCAGCGGGGGTTGGGCCGCAGTCCCGGCCGCGGGGTCGGGTCGCGCGTCGTCTGCGCTCTGGCCCGCGCCCAAACAACGTTATCCAGGGAAGTGCAAGGCCGGAGGCGCGGCTGCGTCTACCCGCCGGGCCGGGTCGCGGCGCAGCTCTGCGCTCTAGACCGCGCCCAAAGTTATCGGGGCAGTACGAGGCGGTGGTTGCGGCTGCGCCCCCCCGCGGGGCCGCGTCCTGGCACAGTTTTGTGCTCTGGCAGGCGGGGGTTCTGCATGAATAGGGTGGCCCCGGGGCTGCGTTTTCTGCATCGAGGGGCTCAGGTGGGCCTTTCGCGTCCCCTACAGAGGAGGGGTGGAATGCCACGTGAAAGACAGTAGCTGGGGGCAGAGCTGCCCATGGTCTGGGGGCGGCATGGTTGGCTGGCAGGGCCCAGGAGGGCTTGTGCGCCACACCTTTTCTCTTTTACAGTCCTGTCCTATAATGGGTAGAGACTGTGGCTCAGTGGTAGACCATCTTCTTGGGCATACAAAGGGTCCCAGGTTCAGTCCCCTGCACGCCCCGTTTAAAAGGATCACGTTTCTAGGAGGTGATGTAAATGTCCTCAGCCTGCGATCCTGGAGAGCCACTGTCAGTCTGCATAGGCAACCTGACTTAGAGGGGCCAAGGATCAGTTTTAGTAGAAGGCAGCTTCATATGTTGTCCGGGTTAGCTTGATCTCATCAGATCTTTGAAGCTAAGCGTGGCTGCCCTGGTTAGTGCTAGGTTGGTGAAACACTGGGGAAGTCCAGGTGCTAAGCAGAGGCAGGCAAGGTATTCTGCCAGTTTGTGCTTGGGGGCTCTTGGGGCCACCCATGGTTACTGGGGTCCCCTCCCACCCCTTTTTGAATCGGGGGACTTGGCTCAGTGGAGGCCAGTGTTCCCTCTAAGCTGAGTTAGTGTGGGCTAGCTCACAGTTTCTTAGCCTCCGGCTCACACATTATCATCTTAGCTCAGGAAGGAGAACTCCAGAGCAAACTAATTTATGCTGCAGCCAAATGGCTCGCTCTCAACTTTAAGGCCTGTGGCTCACAAAGTAGAATTTTTTGCTCGCAGGACTCCACGTCTTGGAGGGTACATTGATGGTGACCCCCCTTTTTGAATGTGCAGGACTGGGGCCCAGGTTCAATTGTAGCCTCCCCAGTTGCACTGAGTTAGTTGCACAGTTGCACATATGGAGATGGCTACATGAAAGGTTTTTGGTGTTGTGGCAGCCACTGCAGGCTGAGTTGGACCACCACCCTTGCTTACTCCAAGATCTTACTTCATATAATATAGATTTAGGTGTTCCCAGGATATTCCGTCCTTTGGGGGTCGCCATTTATAGAGGTAGGGGGACCATTTTGTAAGGGACCTAGTCCGCCTTTAGTCCTGATCTTGAGGGGCCAACTAGCCTGAGCTTGTCAGATCTCGGCAGCTGGCCGGGGTTGGTTATGGTTGGTATTTGGATGAGAAACTTAGATGGATATGAAGGTTGCTACATAGACAGGCAAACCACCTCTGAAGGTCTCTTGCCTTGAAAACCCCTCGGAGTGCCATGGGCTGGCTGCGACTTGATGGCTTTTTCCACTACCAACTTAACATAGCATCGCAGCAGTCATTTGTGTCATGAGCTGGGGCCAATTTTACCTACTTCAGGCTAGCCCCTGTTGCACAGGTTAGCGGTCGCCATTAGTCTTTGGGGAGCTTCTTTGCAGTTGGTCTCCAGTGGGCAGGGAACAGTTTTACTGGGGACGCTGCCCTGGAGTGGACTCTATGGCGGTGTGCATGCTGGGGCTCCTCCCCTCCCTTTATCAAGCAGCCTTATAGCCCAGGGTGGCTCATGGTTGAGAGTTTGGAAGCTCTTGTGGGGTGGCTTGGACTCTGTAAGCCACCTTGGTGAGGCTATTGGCTTGTAGGCCTCGTAGCGCTGGCTATGGCCGCCCTGAGAATGATAGTTTACCCCCAAAGTCTCCAGGTGTTTCCGAGTCACCACTTGGCAACCCTACAGGGGGAAACGGCGGATCCCTGGGCCGTTTATAAATGGCCTGCTTCTAACTTGACTTTTCTGAGGAGGAGGATGAAGCACAGTGGCAAAGCTGGGATGGTGGTTTGCTGTGCACAGGCCATGGGATCATCACCACAGGGATTAGTTTGGTGCTGAGAAGAGCTGGCACTGTCCATTTGGTGTATTAACCTGTTTGTCTCTTGTTGAAGGGTGGTCAGCAGTGTAAGCAGTGACTGAAGATGGGGCCTCCATGGCTCCGGACACTGGTACAACCACTGCATCGATGGCCTCAGATCGCAGCAGGTCAGATGTCCTGGCCAGCCTTCTTTGGCGGCGGATCTTCCTCTACTTTTGGGTTTGGAAGGAAAGTGGCCGTGCTCATGAGTGGGGCGTCGGGAGTGCTTCAGGGCTTCAACGCGAAGTCGGGGTGCTACTGAGCCGGACGGCCCCATGTGGGCATGGCCGTGGTTGGTATAATAAGAGTTGAAACCCCCAGGTCGTCCTCTGACCTCCACAAGTAGTGGCTTTCACCAGGTTGCTAGGAGGGCCACATTATGGCAGAGAGGGTTTGTGCCCCATCCCAAGCCTGCTGTGTGGCTGGCATCCATCCAGAGACACCCCCCCCTTCACCTTATGAGGAAGGGGCTGGGGATGAGTGGTTTTCGATATGTGCCTCGGGCACCACGGCCTGGAGTTGTCTGAGCCTGTTGGGTGCATGGGCAGGTAGAGTGTACTGGGCACAATGTCCGGTCCTGAAGAGATATTTGGTAGGTCCTCTCTGGGTACTCTCACACGGGGGAAAACCAGGACCATCTTTGGGTAGTCCTTTCTTTTCTTAATATCGGTTTCTATGGTTGCATCTCTCCTCTGTGGGACCCAGCATGTGAGCATTGCTGGAGAGTTGTAGACCAATTAGGTTCCTTTTACGCGCATTAAGGTAGGGATTTTATCATCTGCCTGGGACCAAAAAATGTCTGGTTGCCCTATTGCCCACTGGGGGAATCCCATCAATCTGTGGTAAATAACTACCATCAGTGACATTCCTTCGGGACCCATTGAGGGTATTAGTATACCCAGTCTACATATGCCCAGTGTGACTTTGTCCGGGCGCGTTCAACACTAACGCCCTGCGATGTAAATACAGATTATTATGTAGTTAGATAACGCCCATTTGGGGGCAATTGGGGATGGTTATGGCCTTAGACCGCGGGTCTAAAGGGGGACCATATTTGTAAATGGATAACAGATCCACGGATGTCTTAGCCCTTTGGTGGCTCTGCCTTGGGGCTGATTCCCCAATCAAAGCAAATAGCTTGTGGTTTATTGAAAGCTATCTGGGGTATCATGTTGAAAGACAAGGCACAGGCAGTTATCAGGTAATTTGGGTGCTGCTAGTCACACAGAACCCCGAATTCCAGCGTGCAAACAAATAATAATATTAGTAATAATTTATGGAATAACAATAAATTTAAAAGTCTTCGTCAGACCCTTGCTAGGTTTGTGAAGCAATTTGCGTCTTTAAGTTGCTATTAGGAAGATTCCATTTCTCTCTTAATCTCTATAGACTCCCCAATTTTCCTATGGGTCTGTATGGTCTTCTGTGACATATGCAGGTTCATTACAAGTCCCAGTAGAGGGCATTTCCTTGGGGCTGTTCCTGCAGTGAGGACACCAAGGAAAGGTAGTCAGGCCCAACTGCTGAGAATGGTGAACAGGTTACGGATAGTTAATCTACCTGTGTATAAAGAATAGGGATAGTGTGCAGGGCAGTCATCCCACCACTCCTACATAGAAAATCAAGGGGCATATAGCCAGTCCCTGTCACTGCCAGAGTCGTGTGACTCAGGGGGTGGGGTACTTAGCCCGTGCCCTGATAAATGGTCAGGACCTAGAGTTCAGTGATACTTAAGGAAAACCTATGTGGGGATCAGAGAAAATGGGGAGGGACGTGCTGCCTTGACCTGTGTCAAGGCAAGCAAAAACCCACTTTTGTAGACTCAAGAGGGCATCGAATGAAATAGTCTTATTATGCAGGGAACACTCCGTGGGGCAGGAGTGCACCAGCCCACGCACCATCGTTAAACTCGATGCCTTGCAGGGGGCTGACATTTTGACTCTACTCGTCCCATAAGGATGCATGTGCTATGGGGAATGTGAGCTGCACGGGCAAACCCTGCAGCCTTGGCATGGAGCATGCAGTCTCAACAGGAGGAGGTTGTGAAAGCTTTGATGCTTGACAGCGGGCAAACATTTGGCCCCGTGGCGGCTTGGGCCACCTACTGGTGGTGGGGGTTACGGGGCTGACTTGTTTGTCGGGCTAGGATAGCACTCCATCATAGAGTTCCAGTTTTTTGCAGTTACTGGGGCATTGGAAATGCTGGAGCACCAGCTTGGTTTTGCCCCATTCCTGGACATGGAGTTGCTTAGCATAGCAGCCATGGGAACCCGGCCAGGATTTGGGCGGGGATAAATTTGGGTGGGGATAACGGCATTCCTTGGCTATTGCTTACGGGCCTTGTCGGGATGAAAAAGCACTCTGGAGGGTGCCTCAAAGAGAGGTGAATTTTCCACGGCTAACTGTTTTTCTTACAGGTTTATCAGCTGGCTGGAGAGGAAGACCGTGTTACTCTGAGGCCAGCTGGTTGAGCGGCTCAGCGTGCCGAGAGTAAGCCACAGATGGATCTGATGGCAGGAGAGATAAAAGGTGTTACTCTGTTGGCGCAGCTTTGTTAGGCAGTTCAGCGCGCCTAGAGGACACCAGCAGCTCCAGCTGGGCCTTAGTCGGTGGAGCATGGTGGAATGGCAGAGGCGTCGGGGCCTGCGTGGCCGGGCCTGCTGCAGTTGTTGTTCCACGGGAGGGTCCGCCCTCCACAGAGGTTCTAGCTTCCATTGATATGGCTTCTCGCACAGTGAACAAAAGCTGTATTGAGTACTGGGGCGGTTTGGGTTTCGGCCACACCCATGCTTCAGGCTGGGCACACTGGCTTCTAGCGACAGTGCTATACGCCTGTCGGAGTGGGGGTTTGAAATATTTCGGGAGAATTACGGCAAGGGCTTTGGGGGCCTTCGGCCTCATGGTGGGGCGCGGAGGCCTAAGCAGAGGCTTGGCCTCAGCGATGGCAGGTTGCTATGCCCTGTTTAGGTCCTAAGGGGTCCTGTGAGTACAGTCTTTGTGCCTTGCGGCATGGGGCGGGGAAAACGGACTGCCTTCGGGACGGCCCTGTTTAGGTCCTCTCTTTGAACCTTGCGGCTTGGGGGATGGGGCTACAGGGTTGTCCTGCAATGGCTAGCCGGCCGGGACGGAGCCCCGGTAGTGGGCTCCCACCCGGGGCAGGGTGGCTCGCCCTATTGAAAAGGTAAGGGAGGGGTCCTTGACCTCTGGCCTTGACCATACCGCATGCTGTGTTGCCCTTGCCGTTGGTTCCAGATAAAGTGTCAGTAATAAAGTGGCCCTATAGTTAAACCCAACTCTTGTGTCTGCCTCTTTATTTCTGGCTTGGGGGGCAAATCCATCAGTAGCCAGGTAAGCTGAGCTGGGCTCTGGTGTCCTGCTTTGGAGCGGCGGGACTATTCAGACTGGAAGGTCACTCCCGCTATTTCCAAGCGGGGCTTACAAAAAATGTGCAAAGCCCTGCCTGGAGCGAAAGAGGGTGTGGCCAGTGTTCCCTCTAA
>NW_015192409.1:0-10274 GCF_001447785.1 Gekko japonicus | reverse complement strand
ATGACAGCCCTTCAAATACTTGAATACTTGAAGGAGCACAGCAGCAAATAGTGATATAGATATCAGGTCAGCAGAAATCTAGTCAAACTTGCTCTTTTCCCATCTCTTCCCAAGCCTACATGTCCTAGTTTTATCCTAAAATAACTCAAAGGCTTGCCTACAACCAGTCCCCTTAGCCCCGCCTACCTCACAGGGTGTCTGTTGGGGGTGGAGGGGAAGGGAAAGGAGATTGTGTGCCTCTCCTTCAGGTAGTGAAGGGCGGGGTATAAATCCAATCTCCTCCTCCTCCTTCTCTTCTTCCTGTCCCTCAATGGTGAGGTTTGTTTATAATTAAGTGTCTTCTTATGTTCATATTGTAGTGATGGCCACAGGAATAAACATCTTTAAAGGGAGATTACAGAGATTTATGGAGGATAAATCTATCAATGTCTACTAGACATGGTGGCTGTGGGGAACCTCCACATTCAGAGTCCCTAATTCTCTGAATCCCAGAGCCAGGCGGCAACATCAGAGGAAGGCCTTGGCCTCTGTGCCTTGTTGTTGACTGTCCAGAGGAACTGGCTGGCCTCTGTGCGAGACAGGATATGCTGGACTGGATGGACTGCTGGTCTGATCCAGCAGGGCTCTTCTTGTGTCCTTATGTCCTTGGTTTGGGCTCTGAAGTCCTGGGGAAAAGAGCAGGATAAGATGTATTGTGTAAAATTAAGTGCCCGTTTAAAGAGGAGAAGGAACACAAAAACATCAGGAGGAACTAAACTCTGTACCAAACAGAGAACAAACTTCTTTCTGCTCATTCTCAGCTGAGGCCTCACATTCTTTCTGGCTGCCATCCTGGTGGGAAACATGGTAGAAGACTGCAGCTGTCTTGCACCCATGCAAGGAGGCAAAGTCCTGCTGGTTGCTGGACACTGAAGGGCAGTCAAGGTCCAAGGGGAGGCTTTGTGTGTCGTGCCCGGCCGGTGCCCTTCTTAGATCATCAGCCCGGCTCGTTTTGGTGGTGGTGGTGGGGCTGCGTCTCACAGTGGCTCGAATGTGGAGGGAACCTAACCTGGGGTGGTGCTGGAGGGAGCCTTGATTCGAGATCCAAACCGAATGTCGTAAAGAGGCTGAAGTGTGTGTGTGTCGAATTCATTTTCAGCTACCTGCTGCCCGCAGCACTGTCAGTGCTGCATCTCCGTGGCTCCATGTGGAACAGTAGCCAGAGCATCTCTAACTGTTCGGAGAGCGCCGACTTCCAGTACGTCCTCTTCCCTGTCATCTACAGCCTGGTCTTTGTGCTGGGCCTGGCGGGGAACTCCTTTGTGCTGGGCTACTTCTTTTGGACCAAGTCAGCCACGGCCCCGGCCAACGTCTTTCTGGTGAACCTGGCCACCATCGACTTGCTCTTTGTGTTGACCCTGCCGTTCCGCATTGCCTACCATGCGCTGCACAATGACTGGGTCTTCGGGGAAGCTCTCTGCAAAATCACCGGCTGCCTGTTCTTTGCCAACCTGTATGGCAGCTCCCTCTTCCTGGCCTGCATCTGCCTGGAGCGCTACGTGGCAGTGGTGCACCCGCTGCGGCACTTGCACTTCCGCCAGCTGCGCTACCGTGTGGGGGCTGCGCTGGTGGTGTGGGCAGTGCTCTTGGCAGCCACCCTCTACCTGGCCCTCCGTGGGCCCCTGACCAGCCCCTTTGCTGACGGCCGCACAGCCTGCCTCGAGAACTTCTCCTCCAGGTCTTGGAAGGGGCGCATTTCCGGGGTGAGCATCTTTGCTGCGGTGGTCGGCTTCCTGTTGCCCCTTTTACTGATTGGGGTGTGCTACCCGCTAATCGCTTGGCGGCTGCTGGCAACGCCAGGGATGCAGCCTGGTTCCCGTGCTGTGAGGCGCAAGGCGCTGCGGACGGTGCTGGTGGTGTTCGGCGTCTTTCTGGTCTGCTTTGTTCCTTACCACGTGGTGCAGCTGGTCCACACGCTTGGCCGTGTGGGTGCTCTGGGTGGCTGCTCCCTCATCCGGGCCACGTATGTCGCCCGGCGTGTGACCATGGCGCTCACCAGTCTCAATGCCTGCCTCGACCCTCTGGTCTACTATTTTGCTGCTGAACGTTTCTCATGGCGGCCCTACTGGAAATGCGCCTGCTGCCCCATGAGGTCACAGCGCCCCCTGGGCCTTCGCACACTCCCTGCCCACCAGGGACCCTCCACAGAGGGAAACACTGCGCCTGGCTCAGAGGACTGAGTGAGAGATGGCCGGATGTATGAGAATCCCCTTCCCTTATGCACCGCTTCACTGGAAAAGGCCATCACGCTAGGAAAAGTGGGAGGCAGCAGGAGAAGAGGGGAGACCCAGCCTCAGGAGGCGGGTGGGCTCCGCCAGGGGAGCCACGAGGGGCCCCCCTCCATGCGCAAGGCCCCTGAGCGGTGGATGGTAGAGGCAGTAGGTAATTCATTCACCGGATCTTCATAACTGGGAAGTGAATTGACGGCACTTACACACACACACACACACACACACACGCACACACACAAACACGTCTTTGTTTCATTTGCATTTGTTGTATTATTAGTGCTTTAAAAAATTAACAAAATATTCACAGTACCACTAGATCAAAGCAACATAGACAAATGGTAGTATCTGTATGTTATTCCAAAATCTGTCATTGCTGCGTGTTATAAATTAATTTCCCATAACTTTATCTTGTGTGTTATTTTCCATCTGAATGGTAAGTGCCTAGGCTTTCCTGAACCAGCAGGTAGACCTGCCATTGTGCATTTTGTGTGATACACACCCTTGCAGCCGTCAGAAGACAAACCAACACATAACTCAGGGGCCCCCAACCTTTTTGCTGGTTTTCATTGTATAATTTCTCTCTAAAATGTCACACTGCTCACAGCCGGAATTCCTGCCGCTCTCTCTGCGGTGCTGACTCTGCCCTAGAAAGTTCAAGCAAGAAGTTCCTTGCTGTTTGTAAAGTGTACGATCCTCCGCTTTCTGGACTCCGTCCATCTTCCAGTAGGTGTGTGGCAGGCAATGTTAGCATAGCCGGCATCTGGTGCCGCACCTCTGCCTTCCTATCCGGGAACTCCCTCATGCGGCCAGCTCTGCCTGCTCTTTTGTTTAAAGGGAAACAACACAGATTTTAAGATGACATCTGTCCTTAAATACAGATAAGTGAAAAGTATCAATATCTACAAGTTATGCACCTTTCCAGTATCCCAGAGCATCTGGAGCTGGCTAATGTTCCTGACATTTTATTTCTTCAGAAAGTTTTAGTTCAGTCAATGTCGCCATTGTTCCTGCATCCCAAATTTTTATTGGCCATTCTTTTTTGTTTGGCATAGACGGAGACTTCCAGTAATGTACAAAAACTGTCCTTGTCACATTTAGCAGGTTTTGTAGCACATCTTGGTGGGGAGTGGTCCGCACTGGAGCATAATGCCACGAAGGACTTTGGTCTGAAAGGGCAGATCGATGCCCGCCCAGTCCTCCCACACATTAGCCAGGCTGCAGGCCAGTGAACACAGTACAGAAGCCGGCTGCTGGACAACCTGTGGCTGGCAGGACGGGGCAGGGCTGGCCAGTGCCCCCCCCCCGCCCTGGCACCCACATGGCACACGCTCACCCTCAACGGGCTGGACTACCGAGGTGGGGGAGGGCAGCTCCATGCCCAGGTCTGGGGCTGGTACCCCCCTCCGCGAACCATTCTGATCCACGGCCGGCTCCAGCTGACGAGGAGCGGAGGGCAATGAGGTCCTGCAGCGGTGGCCCACTCAGCCCCACAACTCCCAGTGGGCCATAGTCCTGCGTGGACCCCTCCTCGCTGAGGGCGGGCTTGGTCTTCCCTTTTGCTCCCGGAAAGGGGGTCCTCCTGGCTGGGGGAGTGGCAAGGCAGGCACACTCACCGAGGTTCCTTCTGCCTGTGCACGGTCTGTGTTGCTGCGGTGGGGCAGAGTTGCGGAGAGGCCTTATTTGGGAACAGGGAGGAAGGGCCCCCTTGGGGCAGATGGGCCACATAGGGAAGGGGCAGTGTGGACACCACACTGGTCAGGGCCGAGGGGGCCAAACTTACATGCTGCCCTGTCACCTGGGCATGGGGAGCCAGCGGGGGCCGCCACCAAGCCGGAAGGGTGGCAGGAAGCAGCGGGGATGGCCCCCGGTGGCCTGGACCAGTTGCCAGTGGGGGGAGGAAGGCTGCCTGTCTGCTTGGCCCTGCATCGTGCACCCAGCTGTGGTGCTGACTGCCCCAGGCTCCATGTGGCAAAGGCCCATCACACACCCTCCCGTGCCCCTCGCTGGGCTGGCCCATCAGCAGGGATGGGGCTGAGAGCCAGTTTGGTGTCGTGGTTAAGGGCACAGAGGACTCTAATCTGGGAGAACCAGGTTTGATTCCCCACTCCTCCTCCACTTGCACCTGGCTGGACGACCTTCGGCAAACCACAGTTCTAATAAGAGCTGTCCTTGAAGAAGAGCAGTTTCTGTCAAGAGCTCACTCCACAGAGAGCCTAGAGCTGGGCCTGGACCATCGGGCAATGGGCCACCAAAGAGGCAGGTCCACACACCAGTGGGGCAGTCATGGGACTGGGTGTGGCCCCGGGGGGGGGAGACATCGGGTTCTGTTGCAGACAGCGATGGAGGTATCTGTTGGGGGTATCTGTGGGACTGGGGACTGGCTGCGGGCATGTCTCTGGCTCCGCCAGCAGAAGGCTGCCCCCTCCTCCCAGAGGCAGTAACCGGGGCTTGCCAGTGCCACGGAACGACCTTCTGCCTTTTGCAAATGCAACCTCCTCTAGGTTTTCCCTTCTCCTATGGATGCCAGCCTCAAGTGGGGGGCCTGGAGATCCCCAGGAATCACAGCTCTTCCTGGAGATAATGGCTGCTTTGGGAGGGGGGGGTGGACTCTCTGTGGGCATGGGTACTCCACTGAGGTCCCTGTTCTCGCCTGGCTCCACTCCCAAATCTCCAGGAGTTTCCCAGCCTGCATCTGGCAACCCAACCTCCCTGTCAGTGGGGGGGGGGGGGGGGCTGGCAACCCTAACTCTTCTCAGCGAGAATGTATGAGGGGAGGGGAGGAGCAGGGGTTTTGCTCTGCGCATGTCACCGTGGGCAGATAGGCTAGGGTGGGATTTTGTCTCTCTGGGGAGGCATGCAGTTGGGGTGGGGTATAACCTCCTTGAGGTTAGCCAGTGTTGGGGCCAGGGGAGGGCCTGCAAAGTCCCTGTGGGGGGAGGGGGGAGGGGTGGGCTGTGCTCTCCTCTGTGGCTTCATGGGGGCCAGGTACAAAAGAACAGAAGAACATAAGAGAAGCCAGTGTTGGATCAGGCCAATGGCCCATTCAGTCCAACACTCTGTCACACGGTGGCCAGAAATACCAGGTGCCATCTGGAGGTCCAGCAGTGGGGCCAGGACACTAGAAGCCCTCCCACTGTCCCCCCCCCAAGCACCAAGAAGACAGAGCATCACTTGCCCCAGACCGAGAGTTCCTATCTATACCTTGTGGATAATAGCCACTGATGGACTTCTGCTCCATATGTTTATCCATAAGAACATAAGAGACGCCAGTGTTGGATCAGGCCAGTGGCCCATCCAGTCCAACACTCTGTGTCACACAGTGGCCAGAAATACCAGGGGCCATCAGGAGGTCCAGCAGTGGGGCCAGGACACTAGAAGCCCTCCCACTGTTACGCCCCCCCCAAGCACCCAGAAGACAGAGCATCCCTTGCCCCAGACCGAGAGTTCCTATCTATCCCTTGTGGATAATAGCCACTGATGGACCTCTGCTCCGCCGCCACTACCTTCATTATGCCATCACCATTATGTTACCATCATTCTATCTACGCCCCCCTCGCTAGCCCCGCAAATTGACCATCCTTAGAGTGGGGACTACTGGGGGTGCGCGACGTGCTTGGCAGAGGTCAACGCTGTATGGACGTATATTGTTGCTGCTATATTTATTGTTATTACTGTTGTTGGTTAATAATTTTAGAATTCCATCTTGTACTTTTATAGTTAAATAAATAATATAAATAAGAGATGCCAATGTTGGATCAGGCCAAAGGCCCATCCAGTCCAACACTCTGTGTCACACAGTGGCCAGAAATACCAGGGGCCATCATGAAGTCCACCAGTGGGGCCAGGACACCAGGAGCCCTCCCACTCTTCCCCCCCCAAGCACCAAGAAGACAGAGCATCCCTTGCCCCAGACTGAAGAGCCCCTCTCTATCCCTTGTGGCTAAGAGCCACTGATGGACCTCTGCTCCACATGTTTATCCGATTCCCTCTTGAAGCCGTCCATGCTTGTAGCTGCCACCACCTCCTGTGGCCGTGAATTCCAGTGAATTCCAGTGAATTTGAATAGTGCTGCCAGCTTCAGGTTGGGAAATCCCTGGAGAGTTTTTTGGGGGTGGATTCTGGGGAGGGCGGGGTTTGGGGAGGGGAGGGGACTTCAGTGTGTGTGTGTGTGGGGAGGGGGTGTCGTGGTGTCACAGAATCCCCCTTCCAGAGCAGCCCCCCCCTTTCCCCCAGGGAAACGGATCCCTGTGGCCTGGAGGTCAGTTGCCATCACGGGAGGTCTCCAGCCACCCCCTGGAGGTTGGCCGGGGCTGAGGTATGACATTGCAGACTCCTCGGGGAGATGTACGAAAACAAACGATAAGAATGCCTCCTGGGAGCAATGGGAGATGCCTGAAGTCCCATGGGAGACAACGGGAGCCAGGGATGCCATTTGGTCTGCATGGCCTCCGTCGAAATACAGAAGAAGAAGGAGGAGAAGGAGAAGAAGGAGAAGGTGAAGAAGAAGAAGAGTTGCTTTTTATACCCGGCCCTTCACTACCTGAAGGCGTCTCAGAGCAGCTTACAATCTCCTTCCCTTCCTCTCCCCACAGGAGGCGCCCTGTGAGGTAGGTGGGGCTGAGAGAACTCTTTCGAGGACAGCCCTTGAGGGAACACAGCTCTGAGAGAACTGTGACTGACTCAAGGTCACCCAGCTGACTGCATGTGGAGGAGGAGTGGGGAATCAAACCTGGTTCTCCCAGATGAGACTCCTGCTGCTCTCAACCCCGACACCAAAGCAGCAGCACACAGTTCCAGAGGGGAGCCCTGTTGGTCTGCAGTCGAACAGCCGGACGCAAAGCAGCAGCACACAGTTCCAGAGGGGAGCCCTGTTGGTCTGCAGTCGAACAGCCGGACGCAAGGCAACCCGAGAGACCCACAAGACATTTCAGGGTGTGTGAGCTGCCCAGACGAAGTGTGGGATGGAGGGGAGCTCCGACTCGTGAACGCTTCTACCCCGAAAATCTCACTGGTCTCTCAAGCGCTCCCAGACCCTAATCCAGCCACCACAAGCACAAGACTTGCCAAGAAAATGTGGAATGGATGGAAAGGAAACTGCTTTGCAACTGGAAGGAAAGCCCCCCCCCCCCAAATGGTCATGGAACCAGCGTTCTGGGACTGGCTCGACACCCCCAAAGTGGAATGATGGCCCCTGGGAATGGAATCAGGATCACTCCAGTAGAACTGTACGATGCTATCTATACACAGTGAGCATGCTAGAAACTGGACTGGAGTAAACATTGGAACTGCAAATGCTGAAGGAACACAGAGCAAAAACAATTTCCTGGTTCCTTCCAGAAATTACAAGAGCAACTCCCCCCCCCCCCGCTACTGAAGTATGCGTACAGGAAAAAAACCCTGCGACAGTACCTGTTGCCATTAACTGATAAAGATATCAGCAGACGGCCCGCGTGCCCAGAAGGTTCATGCCAGGGTAACGTCTCAACAGAAGGCGGCTGTGGTGTTCTCTTGCCGCTCCAGATGGTGGCCTCCCATCAGCCACCATAAAACTGTCAACATATTTCATTTGCAAGCTGTGTGTGCATCAGAGGTCATATTAGACCAGTTTTGTTAAGTGGTTGATATTGCTAGGGCAACTTTCCATGTATTTCCAACAGAGAGGACTCCCCCTCCCTAGCCCAGACCGGACAGGATGTCCACTCCTTCCCCAGCAAAGGCCAGTCCAGCAGCCGCCGCCACCCCAACACTCCTGCTCAAGACATACCCTTCCCCCAGAAAAGTACAAATAGAGAGGAGGAGGAGAGGAGAGTTGGATTTTATACCTCACCCTTCACTACCCAAAGGAGTCTCAGAGCGGCTTACAACCTCCTTCCCTTCCTCTCCCCACAACAGACGCCCTGTGAGGCAGGTGGGGCTGAGAGAGCTCTGAGAGAACTGGGACTGACCCAAGGTGACCCAGCTGGCTGCATTGGGGTGAGGTGGACAGGCTGTTCAGAAAGATGGGAGAGGCAGAATGCTCCAGGAACTGGCCTGCGACGGGAGACTGGCCAGAGGGGCGGGAGCGGCACTGGGCATGTTCCCCATTGGTTCATACCATATTTAATTTATGGAATTCACTTATGCAAGGTGTGGTCGTGGCACTAAGTAGTCCACAAACATGTCAGTTGCTGTCAGCAATAGCAACTGAAGAGAACCTTCGTGTTCAGAGGCAATATTCTTACCACGCTTTCCCAAAAACTAACATGAAAGATTTCAGGGAATGGTAGGAAAGTGCCTAAGTGCATATTCATAAGATCAGCATCTTCTGGGTGCAACAGAGATCTGAGATTGTACCAAACCCCGTTGCAAACAGTGTTCATTCCCTCCAGACGTGAGTTTTGCCACTTCTGAAGTCCTGTGGCTTCTTTTCGTAGGATGTTTGAGTAATGACTGTGTGTGGGTGTACGGCTGTGAGACTATCTTGGTCCGGGGGCCTACGAGAACTCTTGCTGGCCCTGCTCAGTTTCATCCTTGGTCAAAGTCGTTTGCAGGAGAGAATGTAAACACAAGGAGACAAATCTCTCAGTCAGACAACTCCTGTGGATCCTGGGCGCAGTTCGGCCAGGAAACCTGTTTCTTAACAGTCTTGCCAGAAGGCTGCTCTGCAAACCGCTTCTTCCCACAAAGGGTAGTGCAACGTTCACAACTCAGGGACACACTCAGCATGACTGCATCCTCGTGGGGACCATGAGGACACCGCCGCCGTTTTAAGGACGTTTTAAAATACTACAAGGGCCAACTGGGCCCGCAGTGCGGCACTCTTGTCTCCTTCCCCATGCATTCCCAAGGGCTGAACTGACTGCCACAGAATTAGGATCAAGACCTCGGCCCATTGTGCATGATTTTCCGAGCAGTAAGCTTTTAAGCTTGACTTTGGATTCTGTGCCCTCCTTATGCATCATTATTTTTTCTCCAGTGTTTTGATGTTTCAGCTACAATAAAACTAAATTTTCTAAATTGCAGTGGAAACATCACTTGTGACATGTGGGGGGTGGTGTCCAAAGTTTTTTTAAAAAATTATGTCAGTTTGGTGTAGTGGTTAAGTGCACGGACTGTAATCTGGGAGAACCGGGTTTGATTCCCCACTCCTCCACTTGCACCTGGCTGGATGACCTTGGGCAAGCCGTAGTTCTGATAAGAGCTGTTATTGAAAAAGAGCAGTTTCTGTCAAGAGCTCTCTCAGCCCCACCTACCTCACAGGGTGTCTGTTGTGGGGAGGGGGAGGGAAAGGAGTTTGTAAGCCGCTCTGAGACACCTTTGGGTTGTGAAGGGCCATGGGGTAGAAATCCAATCTCTTCATCTCTTCTTCTTCTTCTTCTAATTGCTCTTTTGCAGCTGCGCAGTAGCATCCAGCAAGCGCCTTCCATTTAAATCCTCTTGGTTCAGGTTTTGTGCATGCATTTTAGTGTCAGTGTATTAAATGAAAGGGAATAGAAAGGAATCCAGGAGTGGGGGGGGAGCAGTACTGAAACTGACAAGACCTTTTTTTTTTTAATGACAAGCAGCTGTGAAGCTCTGTTTTCCATATTGCCAAGCACTAGGGGATTATCTGCTGTGTTACGGGCCACTGTGAAAATGGGAAATGATCATAATATGCATATTATAATCTCATAATATGGGGGAACACACTGAATGTACAGAATGCACAGTAGAACCCACTGACACTGGCATTGCAAGCTTTGATGGTTGGCAACATGTGAGAGAGTGTGTGTGTGCATGTGCGTGCACGCACACCTTTGCAAAGTCAGCTGCAACTCCACCACACTTTGCACAGGGCTGCAATTTGTATGGAGGAGGAGTCCTCTGGTAGAAGCTTTGGAGAGCTTTTTTACTCTTGTGTCACTAAGTTGAAAAAAATGGGGGTATTTTCACTGATGCCATAGCGCAGTTGCACAGTAATGCTAATGTCCTGCCTTTCCTTGCAAATTTGTGTGTTTTTCTCTTAGAATCATAGAATCATAGAAT